>NW_026008733.1:17271-21060 GCF_001458135.2 Marmota marmota marmota | reverse complement strand
TTTAGTGTAACAGTTTTCTTTGAGCTAGGGTTAAGTCTAAGGCATGGGTTAGGATTAGGGTTAGTGTTAGGGTTATGATTACGGTTCGGGTTATGCTTAGGACTAAGTTTAGGCCTAGGATTAGGGCTAGGTATTATGTTAGGTTTAGGGCTAGGGTTAGAACTATGGGTAATGAAAGAGCTAAGGTTATGTTTTGGGCTAGTATTAGGGTTAGTGTTATGGCTAGGTCTAGTGTTAGGTCTAGGTTTTTGGTTAGGTTCAGATAAGAGCTAGGTTTAGTGGTAGGGTAAGGGTCAGTGTTTGGGATAGGGTAAGGGTAAGGGTTATAGCCAGAATTAGGACTAGGTTTAGGTCTAGGTGTAAGGTTAGTGTTATCTTTAGGTTAAGGGTTACTGTGAGGGCTATTCCTAGGTTTTTGTTTAGGTCTAGGCCTAGAGTTATAGATATTTTTAGGATTATCTTTAGGTCTAGGGCTAGTGTTAGGGTTAAGTATAGGTATACCATTACCGGTACGGCTAGTGTTTGGGTTGGTTTAGGAATAGGATCAGGTTTAGGCCCAGGGTTAGTGTTAGGATCAGAATAAGGGTCAGGGTTAGGATTAGAACTAGAATGAGGGCTAGGGTTAGGACTAGTAACATGGCTAGAGTTGAAGTTGGGCTAAGGATTAGGGTTAGAACTAGGGATAACATTTGTGTAAGGGTTTGGCTTTGAGTAACGGAAAGGGTTAGATCTAAGGTTAGGACTAGTTTGAGGGTTATGATTTTGGTTAAATCTAGGGTTAGAGCTTAGATTATGGTAGGATTTGTGTTAGGGTTAGGGGTAGCATTAGAACAATGACTAATGTATGAACAAGGGTTATGATTAGGGCTTGTTTCATGGTTAGGGTTACATCGTGGTCTAGTGCTAGGATTAATTTAAGGTTAGGGTGATGTTTAGTGTTAGGATTAGTGTTAGAGTCAGCATTAGGTTCAGGGTTAGGGCTAACTGTAGGGTTAGATTTTGGTTAAGGATAAGTGTTAGTGTAAGGGTATAGCTTGGTTTTGTTTTATGACTAGGGCTGGGTAATTCAAGTTTGAGGATTAGCATTATTGTTAGAGCTATGTTAACCTTTGATTTAGGCATATGTTACAGTTAAATTTTGAGTTAGCTTTAGATTTAGAGTTAGGATTAGGCCTAGGACTAAGGATAGATCTAGGGCTAGGGCTAGGACAAGAGTTAGTCTTAGGGCTAAGTTTAGGGTTTTGATAGGACTAAATTAGGGCTAGGATTAGTGCTAGGCTTAGTGTAATTGTTGGGCCTAGAGTTAGGGCGATAGGTTAGGTTTAGGTTTAAGGTTATAGTTAGGTTGAGTGTACACCATGGGGTTATAGCTCGGTTTAGGGCTAGAGTGAGGGTTAGAATTAGGGTTAAAACTCAGGTTATGGTTCAGGTTAGGGTTTTGGCTAATTTCAGGTCCAGCATTGTGGTTAAAGATAGTTTTAGGGTTAGGTTTATGGCTACATCTAGTGTAATGTAGGTTTAGTATTAGGGTCAGGTTTAGAGCTAAGGATATTATTAGGGTAAGGGTCATTATTAGGTTTTGGGATAGATTAAGGTTTAAAGTTAGGGATTGAATTAGCATTAGGGTTAAATTTAAGGTAATGATCGGGTTAAGTTTAGGTTTCGTATTAGGTTTAGGGTAATGGATAGGGTTACAATTAGGGATAGGTTTAGGTTTAAGCCTAGGGTTAGCATTAGGGTTAGGGTTATGGTTAGGCTAATGGATAGGGTTAGAGCTAAGTTTATGGCTAGGGTTATTGTTACGATTAGTGTTAGGGTTTGGTTTAAGGTCAGGGTCAGGTTTAAAGGTAGGTTTAGGGCAGAGATTTGGGTTAGGTTTTGGGTTAAGTTAAAATTAGGGTTAGGTTATGTCTAATATAAGTATTAGGGTTATGATTAAGGCTAGTTAACTTAGCCCTAGGGTTAAGGCTAAGCCTAGTGTTAGATTTAGGTTTGGGTTAGAGTGATGTTTAAACCTAGGTTTAGGGTTATATCAGGTTCAGGGTTAGTTTTTATTCTTCTGTTTAAAACTCAAATTTGGGCTAGGATTAGGGCTAGGTGCAGGGTTAAGATTTGATTTAGGTTAAGGGTCAGGGTTAAGGCTGTGGCTTAGTTTTGAATTAGGGCTAGGGTTCGATTTAGGACTAATTCTAAAATTTGCATTGGGGTTATGGTTAGGGCTAGTATTAGGTTTATGTTTAGGCTTAGGTTTAGGGTTAGATTCAGATTTAAGATTAGATCTAGGGTTAGCACTAGGGCTAAGAAAAGGTCTAGGGTTAGGCCTAGGGTTAGAGCTAGGATTAGGGTTCCAGTAAGGGATAAGGTTAGAACTATTTTTAGGGCAAGGATGAGAGTTAGATTTAGTCTTAGGGCTAGGTTATGATTAGGGTTAGGGATAAGGCTAAATTAGGGCTTAGATTAGGGCTGAGGTTAGTGTTAGGGGTAGGGCCAGGTTTAGGGTTAAAGTTATGATTAAGCCTATGTTTAGGGATAAGATAAGGGCTAGGCCTTGTGTTAGGGTTAGGGATAGGATTATGGCTAGGGCTAATATCAAATCTAGGGTTACCATTAGGAATATTTTCAAGCTTAGGTTTTTGGCTAGGTCTAGTGTAAGAGTTAGGTTTAGGGTAAGAGTCACATTTAGAGCTAGGGTAATTATTAGGGTCATGTTCAGAGTTAGGATTTTGTTTGGGTTTGAATTTAGGATTAGTGTTTAAATTAGCATTAGGGTTAGGGTTAGGGTAATGATAGGGATAGGCTTATGGTGCTGGTTAGATTTAGGGTAATTGATAGGTTTGGGTTTAGTGATAGGGATAGGGTAAGGCCTAGGGTTAGCATTCGGGTAAGGTTTATGTTTAAAGTAATGGATACAGATAGAGTTAAGTTTAGGGCTAGGGTTATGGTTAGGAATAGGTCTTGAGTTTGGGTTAGGGTGAGAGTTAAAACTAGAGTTATGTTAAGGGTTATGTTTAGCATAAGGGTTAGGTTATGAGCTAGGGGTAGGGCTGGAGCATCGGTTAGGTTATAGGTTAAGTCTAGGGATAGAATTACCATAGATTTAGGGTTAGAGTTAGGGTTAGGGCTAGGGTTATCATTAGGCTTAGGGTTAGGTTTAGTGTAATGCATACGGTTAGATTTAGGTTTAGGTTTAGGTTTAGGGTTAGGGTTAGGGTTAGGGTTAGATTTAAATGTAGGGTTAAGGTTAGGGCTATGGTTATGTTTAGCTTTATGGTAAGGGTTGGGTTTTGAGCTAGGGTTAGGGTTATTGTGTTAGGTTTAGAGTTAGGTCTCTGTTTAATTTTCTAGTTAGGTTTATTGTTATGATTAAGGTTAAGGCTAGGGTTACCAATAGGTTTAGGGTTAGGATTAGTGTATTGGGTAGGTTTATAGCTAGGGTTAGGGCTAAGATTAAGGTTAGGATCAGGGCTAGGGTTAGGGTTAGTGTTTGGTATAGTTCTAGGTTTATATTTATGGTGAGGATTAGGCTTTGAGCTAAGGTTAGGACGAAGGCTAGGGTTAAGTTAGGATTCGGGCTAGGGTAAGGATTAGGGTTAGGCTTAGGGCTAGGTTAAGGCCTAGGATTAGCTCTAGGTTTTGTGTTAGGTTTAGGGCTGTGGGTTATGTAAGAACTAGGGTTATGAGTAGGGCTAGTTTTAGGGATAGGGTTATGGCTAGGTGTAGTGTTAGGTTCATGTTTTCAGTTAGGGTCAGGTTTAGAGGTAGGTTTACTCTTAAATGCTGGTTAGTGTT
>NW_026008733.1:0-11651 GCF_001458135.2 Marmota marmota marmota | reverse complement strand
GTTAGGTAAGGCCTAGGATTAAGACTATGGCTAATGTACGAAGTATGGTTATGATTTGTGCTAGTTGTAAGGTTAGGGTTAAGGCTAGGTATAGTGTTAAGGTTAGATTTACTGTTATGATGATTTTAGAGCTAGGTTTAGTGTTAGGGTCAGAGTCAGGGTAAGGGTGAGTTTTCAGATTAGGGTTAGGACTAGAATTAGGGATAGGGTTAGAAATATGGTTAAAGATAAGTGTAAAGCTAGGTTTGGGTTTAGGTTAAGGTTTAGGATTAGGGCTATGACTGGGTTTTGTTTTAGGGCTGGGGCTAAACATAGGGCTAAGATTAGTCTATGTTTAGTGTGATCATATGGGAAAAGGTTAGAACTATGTATAGGGCTAAGTCAAGAGTTATAGTTAGTCTTAGGCTAGGGTTATGGTTAGTGTTAGGGATGGGGATAAATTAAGTCTGGGATTAGGGCAAGGTTTAGTGTTAGATTTAGGCCTAGGGTTAGGGACAATTTTAGTGTTAGGTTTTGGAATAGGCTTAGGTTTAGGGCAAGGGATTAGATTATGCCTAGATTAGAGCTAGGATGAGGGTTAGAATTAGGGTTAGGGTTAGATTATGATTAAGGCGAGGATTATGTCTTGGATGTGGGTTAAGATTTTTGTTAGGGTTAGGACTGGGATTAGAGCTAGGGCTAATGTCAGGTGTCTGGTTACAGTTAGGGATAGTTTTAGGGTTAGGTTTATATCTAGGTCTATTGTAAGGGTTAGGTTTATGGTTAGGGTCAGGTTTAGAGCTAGGGGTATTATTAGTGTCAAGGTTAGGGTTTATGTTAGGTTATGGCTTATGGTTAGGTCTCAAATTAGCATTAGGTTTAGTGATAGGTTAACAATAGGTTTAGGTTTAGGGTTCAAGTTATAGGGTAATGAATAGGGTTAGGGATGGACATAGGATTAGGGTTTGGCCTAGGGTTATCATAAGGGTTAGTGTTATTCTTAGGGTAATGGATAGGGTTAGAGCTAGGGATAGTGCTAGGGTTATTCTTAGGATTAGGTCTAGGGTTAGGCTTAGAATTAGGGAGAGGGCTATGGTTAGGGTTAGGGTTAGCTTTAGGGTTAAAGATAGGGTAGGGGTTGGATTAGGGCTAGTTTTGCAATAGCTTAGGGCTATGGCTAAATTAAGAACTTGTTATGATTATGGCTAGTTTTAGCATTAAAGTTAGGGCTAGGTATAGTTTCAGGGTTAGGGTGATGTTTAGAGCTTGGGTTAGTGTTAGTGTCAGGGTCAGTTTTCATGTTAAGATTATGGTTAGGGTTAAAGCCAGAATTAGGACTGGGGTTAGGTCTAGGGGAAGTGTTAGTGTTTGGCTTAGGCTAAGGTTTATTATTAGCACTAGGTCTAGGTTTTTCTTTATGTCTAGGGCTAGAGTTATGGCGAGATGTAGGATTAGGTTTAGGTCTGCGGCTAATGTTAGGGTTAGGTTTAGGTATAAGTTTACTGGTAGGGGTAGTGTTAGAGTTTGGTTTAGGGTTAGCTTTAGGTTTACACATAGGATTAGTGTTAGGGTCAGAATAAGGGTCAGGGTTAGGGTTAAGGTTTGGGTTATGTTTAGAGCTAGAATGAGCGCAAGGCTTAGAACTAGTAATAGGATTAGGGTTTGGGTTAGGTTGAGGATTAGGGTTAGAATAAGGATTAACATTAGTGTTAGAGTTTGGCTTAGGGAAAGGGATAGGGTTAGAGCTAGGGTTAGGGCTAGGGTTAGGGTTAAAGCTAGGTTTATAGCTCGGATTAGGGCTAGTTTTTGTGTTAGAACTAGGGTTAGGTTAAGAGTAACGGCTAATGTAAGAACTAGGGTTACAATTAGGGTTAGTTTTAGGGTTATGGTTATGTGTTAGACCTCTAATCTTAGGATTAGGTTTAAATTAGGGTGATATTTAGAGCTAGTGTTAGTGTTAGGTTATTAGTCAGGGTCAGGGTTATTTTTATAGTTAGGGTTAGGACTCTAATTATGGCTAGGATTACTGTAAGTATTCAGTTTAAGGTTAGGATTCTGTTTACAACTAGGCTGAGTGTAAGGATATGAGCCAGAGTTAGGGTTAGTATTAAGGTTAAGGTTAGGACTCAAATTAGGGCTAGGTTTAGTTCTAGGTGTAATGTTGGGATTTGGTTTAAGTTAAGGTTTAGTTTTAGGGCTATTGCTCGGTTTTGATTTACTGCTAGGGTCAGGGTTAGGGCTAGTTTTACGAGTAGTGTTAGGGTTAGGGCTAGTGTTCATGTTAGGGTTAGGCTTAGGGTGAGTGTTAGATTTAGAATTAGGGATCAATCTAGGGTTACAGGTAGGAATAAGGATAGGGCAATGTTAATGGCTAAGGATAGAGCTAGGGTTAGGGCTAGGATTAGGGTTATGGTAAAGGATAGTGTTAGAACTAGGAATAGGGCTAGTGTGAAAGTTACATTTAGTCTTAAGGCTAGTGTTAGGGTTAGTGATAATGTTAAATTAGGGCTAGAATTAGGGCTAGGGTTATTGTTCAGCCTAGGCCTAGCATTAGATTTAGTTTTAGGGTTAAGTTTAGGGTAAAGATTGGCTTTAGAGCTAGGTTTAGAGGTAGGGGGAGGGTTAGAATTAGAGTTAGGCCTATTGTTAGGGTTAGGGTTATGATTAAGGCTATTTTTAGTGGTAGGATGAGGGATAGGATTTGTTTTAGTGTAGGGCAAAGATTAGGTCTAGGGCTAATATCAGATCAAGGGTTATGTTAAATATAGTTTTAGGGTTAGGTTTATGGATACAGGTAGTGTAAGGGTTATGTTTAGGTTTAAGTCAGTTTTAGAGCTAGGGGTATTATTAGGTTCAGGGCCTGCATTAGGGTTTTGTATATTTTAAAGTTTAAATTTAGGGCTTGAATTAGCATTAAGGTTAGGGTTAGGATAATGATAGGGTGAGGTTTAGGGTTTTGATTTGGTTTAGGGTAATGGATATGATTAGGATTTGGGATAAGGTTAGGTTTGGGCCTAGGGTTAGCATTAGTGTTAGGGTTATAGTTATGGCAATAGATAGGGTTAGAGCTAGGGGTAGGGCTATGGTTATGGTTATGATTAGGGCTAGGTTTAGGGTTAGTGTTTAGGATTAAAGCTTGGGTTAGGGCTTGAATTAGGGCTAGGTTTTGTGTTAAGTTAGTGCTAGGGTTAGGGTAATGGCTGATGTAAGTAACAGGGTTATATTTAGGGCTAAATTTATGTTTAGGGTTGGGGCTAGGTCTAGTGTTACATTTAGGTTTAGGGTTAGGGTGATTTTTAGAGGTAGGGTTAGTGCTTTGGTCAGATTCAGGGTCAAGGTTAGTTTTAGGGTTCAGGTTAAAACTCGAATTAGGGCTAAGTTTAGCATTAGGCTTAGGGTTTGGTTTAGTTTAAGGGTTATGGTTAGGGCTACGTCTTGGTTTTATTTTAGGGCTAGGGCTAAGATTAGGTTTAGTATTAGGATTAGCATTAGGGTTCGGGCTAGTGTTAGGTTTATTTTTAAGCTTAGGTTTAAAGTTAGATTTAGAGTTAGAGTTAGATCTAGGTTAGGGCTAGGGCTAAGGATAGGGCTATGGTTAGGGCTAGGATTATTATTCTAGTAAGGGATAAGTTTTGAACTAGGGATGGGGCAAGGGCTAAACTTAGAGTTAGTCTTAGGACTAGGGTTAGGGCTAGGGTTAGGGATAGGCCTAAATTAGGGCTAAAATTAGGGCTGGAGTTAGTGTTAGTTTTAGGCCTAAGGTTAGGATTAAGGCTAGGTTTATCGCTAGGAAAAGGTATGGGGTTTGTGTTAGGGTTAGGGCTAGGATTAGGTCTAGTGCTATTGTCAGGTCTAGGGTTACATTTGGGATAGATTTAGAATGTTCTATTGCTAGGTCTAGTGTAAGGGTTAGGTTTAGGGTAAGGGTCACGTTTAAAGCTAGGTGAATTATTATGGTAAGGTTCAGGTTTAGAGTTTCTTTGAGGTTAGTGTTTAGGATTAGGGCTCTAATTAGAAATAGGTACTGATTTAGCATAATGATAGGTTTTTTAGGGTTCAGTTTAGGATTAGGATAAATGATAGGGTTAGGGTTAGTGATAGGGTTAGGATTAGGTCTAGGGTCACATTAGGGTTAGGGTTAGCGATAGGGTTAGGATTAGGTCTAGGGTCACATTAGGGTTAGGGTTATGGTTAGGATAATAGATAGGGTTAGAGCTAAGTTTAGGGCTATGGTTATGTTTAGAAATATTTCTTGAGTAATGGTAAGGGTTAGGATTAGTGCTAGTTTTACGTTTAGGGTTAATTTAGTGTAAGTGTTGGGTTTTGAGCTAAGTTTAGGGCTAAGACGAGGGTTAAGTTTAGGGTTAGGTCTAGGGATAAGATTATAGTATGATTAGGGTTAGGGTAAGGGTTAGGATTAGGGCTGAGGTCATCATTAGGGATAGGGTTAGGGTGGGGGTAATGGATACGATTTGATGTAGGTTTAGATTTATGTTTAGAGTTAGATTGAGGTTTAGGCTTAGGGTTAGGGCTATGGTTATGGTTAGATTTATGGTAAGGTTTAGGGTTTGAGCTAGGTTTAATTCTATGGGGAGGGTGAGGTTTAGGGTTAGGTCTAGGGTTAGTTTTTCTGCTTAGGTTTAGGGTTAGGTTTAGGCCTAGGGTTATCAATAGAGTTAGGGTTATATTTGGGGTAAAGGGTAGGTTTAGAGCTAGGTTTAGTGCTAGAGTTAAGGTTAGTAGTAGGGCTAGGGTGAGGGTTAGATTTAAGGATAGGTGTAGGCTTATATATAAGGTAAGGGTTAGGTTTTGAGCTAGGGTTAGTATTAACTAATGGGTTAGCTTAGGGCTAAGGCTATGGTTTGTGTTAGGGTTACACCTAAGGCTAGGTTTAGGCCTAGGATAAGATTTAGGTTGTGTTAGGTTTAGGCCTAGGGTAGGGCTTTGTGTAATATAAGAGCTAGGTTTATGATTAGGGCAAGTTTTGGGGTTAAGGTTATGACTAGGTCTAGTGTTAGATTTAGATGTTGGTTAGGCTCAGGTTTTATGGTTTACTGTCAATGACAGGGTCAGTGTTCAGGTTAGATTTAGGGTTAGGGTGAAAGCCAGAATTAAGACAAGGTTAGCTTTAGGGGTAGATTTAATATTTGGTCTAGGTTAAGGGTTATTGTTAGGGCTAGGACTAAGTTTTTGTTTAGGTCTAGGCCTAGAGTTATTGCTAGATTTAGGATTTGGTTTAGGTATAGGGCTAGTGTTGGGGTTAGGTTTAGGTCTAAGTTTACTATAGGGCTTGTTTCAGGGTTCACTTTAGGGTTATGGTCAGGTTTAGACCTATAATTAGTGTTAGTGTCAGAATAAAAGTCAAGGTTAGGGTTAGGTTTGGGGTTAGGGTTAGAGCTAGATTGAGTGCTAGGGTTAGGACTAGTAATAGGGTTAGGGTTTGGATTAGGCTAAGGATTAGGATTATGACTAGGGTTAGCATTATGGATAGGGTTTGGCTTAGGGTAAGGAATGATTTTAGGGCTAGTGTTAGGGTTATGTTTAGGACTAGGGTTATGTATAATCTAGTGTTAGGGCTCTGATTAGGGCTAATTTTATGTTATGGTTAGGGCTAGAGTTAGGCCTATGGCCAATGTAAGAACTAGGATTACAATCAGGATTAGTATTAGGGTTCGGATTTGGGCTAGGTCTACTGTTAACATTAGCTTTAGTGTTAAGGTGATATTTAGAGCTAGGGTTAGTGTTTGGATATGAGTCAGGTTCAGGATTAGTTTTAGGCCTAGGACTTGAATTAGAGCTAGTGTTATGGCTAGTTGTAGGCTTAAGGTTTGGTTTAGGTTAAGGTTTAGGGTTACAGCAATGGCTAGGGCTAGAATTACGGCTAGTGTTAGGATTAGCAATTGTGTTATGGCTAGTAGTAGGATGAGGTTTAGGCTTAATCTTAAGGTTAGATTTAGAGTTATGGTTAGATCTAGTGTTAGGGCTATGGGTAGAATAACGGATAGAGTTAGAAATAGAAATAGGGCTAGGTTGAAAGTGAGTTAGTCTTAGGAATAGGGTTAGTTGTAGGGTTAGGGTTAGGGCTAAATTAGGGCTAGGATTAGCTCTAGGGTTACTGTTAGTGTTAGGTTTATGGTTAAGGCTAGCGTTAGAGTTTGTGTAATTGTTAGGATTAGGGTTAGTTTTAGGAGATGTGATGGGGTTATGGCTATGTTCAGGGTGAGGTCGAGGGTTAAAATTAGGGATAGAGCCAGGGTGAGGGTTTGGATTAGGATTAACGATAGGTTTAGGCCTAGTATGAGCGCTAGGTTTGTGTAAGGGTAAGGACTAGAATTAGGGCTAGGACTAATGTCAGGTCTAGGGTTATGGTTAGGTCTAGTGTAAGTGTTTCGTCTAGGGTAAGGTTCTGGTTTAGAGCTTGGTGTATTATTAGGGTCAGAGTCCAGGTTAGGGTTTGCTTTAGATTAAGGTTTAAGATTAAAGCTCAAATTAGCTTTAGGTTTAGTGTTAGAGTAATGAATATGGTTAGGTTTAGGGTTCAGGTTAGGTATCGTGTAATGTATAGGGTTAGTTTTAGGGATAGTGTTACGTTTAGGCCTAGGGTAAGCATTTGGGATAGGCTTATGTGTGGGGTAAAGGACAGAGTTAGTACTAGTGTTAGGGATTATGTTAATTTTAGGACTAAGACTAGCATTAGGGTTAAGCCTAGGGTTAGTGTTAGGCTTAGGTTTAGGTTAAGTGTTTATGGTTAGGTCTAGGGTGAGGTTTAGGGTTAGTGTCAGGGCTATGGTTAGAATTAGGGTTAGAGTTAGGGCAAGGGTTAGCATTAGTGTTAGGGTTATATTTAAGGTAATGGACAGAATTTGAGGTAGGATTTGTGCCATGGTTACAATTAGGATTAGGGCAAGGTTTAGGGTTAGGGTTACATTTAGGGTAAGATTTAGAGTTTGAGCTATAGTTAGGGCTAGGGCAAGCATGAGGGTTAGTGCTAGAGCTAGGGTTATGGTTATGGGTAGGCTTACAGCTAGTTTTAATGCTACATTTAGAGTTAGGTTTTGGGGGGAGGTTGAAGGCTAGTGTTAGGATTATGGGTAATGTAAGAGCTAGAATTATGGTTAAGTCTAGATTTAAGTTTAGGGTTATGGATAGGTCTAGTGTTAGGGAAAGGTTTTGGGTTAGGATAAGGTTTAGATCTAGGGTTTGTGTTAGGGTAAGGATCAGTGAATGGGTTAGCATTGGATTTAGGTTTAGGGCCACAATTTTACTAAGGTTAGTTCTAGGGGTATTGTTAGTCATTGTGTTACAATAATCGTTATTGTTAGTGCTAGGGCTAGGTTTCTGTTTAGGGCTAGCACTAGAGTTATGGCTATATGTAGGAATAAATTCAGATCTATTGCTAATGTTACAGTCATATTTAGGTATAGATTTACCGATAGAGCTAATGTGAGTGATTGGTTTAGTGTTAGGGTCAGGCTTAGACCTAGGATCAGTGTTAGGGTCAGAATAAGGGTGAGGGTTAGGCTTAGGGTTTGGGTTAGGGTTAGAGATAAAATGAGGCCTTTGGTTAGGACTATTTATAGAGATAGGGTTTGGGGTAGACTAAGTATTAGGATTAGGACTAGGGTAACATTAGGTTGATTGTTTGGCTTTCAATAAGAGATTGGTTTAGAGCTTGGGTTAGGGTTAAGGCTAGGGTTAGGGTTTGAGTTAAAGCTAGAATTAGGGTTCAGATTAAGGCTAGATTTTGTGTTAGGGTTAGGGCTATTTCTAATGTAAATACTGGAATTATGATTAGGGCTAGTTTAATATTAGGTTAGGGGTAGGTTTAATGTTTGGGTTAGGTTTAGGGTTAGGGTGATGTTTAGAGCCAGGGTTAGNTAGGTTTAGGGCCAGGATTATGGTTATTTTTTTTAACATTAGGGCTAGCAATAGTACTAGGGCTTATGTCAGGACTAGTGTTATGGTTAGAGATAGTTTCATGGTTAGCTTTATGGCTATGTATAGTGTAAGGGTTAGTTTGAGGGTTAGGGTCACTTATAGAGATAGGTGTTTTATTAGGGCAAGGTCATGGTTAGGGTTTTTTTAGGTTATGGTTTAGGGTCACAGCTCAAATTAGGGTTAGGATTATGTTTAGGATAATGGATATTAGGTTTAGGGTTCATGTTAGGTTTAGTGTAATAGATAGTGTTAGGGTTATGGAAATGTTAGGGTTATCCTAGGATTAGTATTAGGATTAAAATTAGTGTTAAAGTAATGGATAGGATTAGAGCTAGAGTTAGGGCTAGGGTTATGTTTACGATTAAGGCTAGGTTTAGGATTAGGTTGAGAGTTATGGTTAGGTTTAAAGCTAGTGTTAGGGTTAGGGTTGGGCTAGGTTTTAAATTAGGTTAGGGCTATGTTAGGGCTATGGCTATTATGAGAACTGGGGTTAGAATTACTGCTAGTTTTAGGGTAAGGTTTAGGGCAAGGTCTAGTGTTTGGGTTAGGTTTAGTGTTAGGGTGATGGTTTTAGATAGGGATAATGTTAAGGTCAGAGTCAGGGTCAGTGTTCACTTTAGGGTTATGGATAACACTCAAATTAGGCCTAGGGTTAAGTGTAGGTGTAGGGTTAAGTTTTGTGTTAGGGTTAGGGAAAGAATTAGGTCTAGGTGTAATGTCAGGTATAGGGTAACAGTTAGGGATAGTGTTAAGGTTAGGTTTACGTCTAGGTCTAGAGTAAAGTTTAGGTTTATGATATGGGTCAGGTTTAGAGCTGGGTGTATTTTTAGTATCAGTGTCCAGGAAAGGGTTTTCTTTAGGTTAAGGTTTCAGGTTAGGGCTCGAAGTAGCTTTAGGGTTAGGGTTAGAGTAATGGATAGGGTTAGGTTTAGGGTTCAGCTTAGGTATAGAGTAATGTGTAGGGTTAGTTTTAGGGATAGTGTTAGGTTTACTCCTAAGGTTAGAATGTGGGATAGCCTTATATTTAGGGTAATGGATAGAGTTAGTGCTAGTGTTAGGGATTGGGTAAGGTTAGGGTTAGGACTAGGTTTAGGGTTAGGCCTAGGGTGATGTTAGGGTTACGTTTAGTTTAAGTGTTTATTGTTAGGGCTAGGTTGAGTTTTAGGTTTACAGTCTTGGCTATGGTTAAATTTGGTTTAGAGTTAGGGCTAGGATTAGCATTAGTGTTAGTGTTATATTTAAGGTAATAAATAGAATTTGAGGTAGGATTTGTGGTACAGTTAGAGTTAGGATTAGGACAAGGATTAGGGTTAGGGCTAGGGTTAGGTTTAGGGTAAGAGAGTTTTAGCTATGGTTAGGGCTAGGCCAAGCGTCAGGGTTAGGTCTAGCACTAGGGTTAGTGTTATGGTTATGCTTACAACTGCTTTTAGTGCTACATTTAGAGCTAGGTTTTTGTGCAGGTTTATTGCTAGTATTAGGACTCTGGGAAATGTAGGAGCTAGAATTATGGTTATGGCTAGATTTAAGGTTAGGGTCATGAATAGGTCTAGTGTTACGGATAGGTTTTGGGTTAGGATAAGATTTAGAGCTAGGGTGTGTGTTAGGGTTAGGCTCAGTGTTCTGGTTAGCATTGGACATAGGGTTAGGACCACAATTTTACTAGGGTTAGTACTAGGGGTATTTTTAGTCTTTGTGTGAGGCTAATTGTTATTTTTAGTGCTAGGGCTAGGGTTTTTTAGGGCTATGCCTACAGTTTTGTCTATATTTAGGATTATGTTTAGGTCTAGTGCTAATGTTACAGTTAGGTTTATGTATACGGTTACCGAAAGAGCTTGTGTTAATGATTGGCTTGGGGTTAAGGCCAGACTTAGACCTAGGGTTAGTGTTAGGGTCAGAATAAGCATCAGGGATAGGCTAACGGTTTGGATAAGGGTTAGAGATAGAATGAGGCCTAGGGTTAGGACTAGTAATAGAGTTAGGTTTTGGGGTAGGGTAAGGATTAGGGTTAGGACTAGGGTAGCATTAGGGTCAGGGTTTGGCTTAGGGTAAGGTATGGGGTTAGAACTTTGGTTAAGGTTAGGCTACAGTTAGGATGAGGGTTAGGGTTAAAGTTAGGATAGGGTTCATATTAAGCCTAGTATTATTTTAGGGTTAGGGCTATTGCTAATGTAAGACCTGGCATTACGATAAGGGCTAGTTTTAATATTAGGGTTAGGGCTAGATTGAGTATTCGGGTTAGGTTTAGGGTTAGGGTGATGTTTAGAGCTACAGGTAGTTTAAGGATTAGAATCTGGGTCATTATTAGTTGCATGGTTAGTTTTAGAACTCGACTTATGGCTAGGGTGAGTGCTAGGCATAGCATTAGTGTTTGGTGTACATTAAGGGTTTGAATTAGAACTGTAGCTCAGTTTTGCTTCAATGCTAAGGGTAGGGGTTCTGTTTGTTTTCAAATTAGCATTAGGGTTATGGCTAGTGTTAGAGTGAGGTATAGGTTTAAGTTTAGGTTTAGATTTAGAGTTAGGGTTAGATCTAGGTTTAGGACTAGGGCTAAGATTGGGGCTAGGGTTAGGTCTAGGATAATGGGTTATGGTAAGGGATAGGGTTAGAACTATGGATAGGGCTAGGGCAAGAAGTAGATTTAGTCTTAGGACTAGGGATATGAGTAGGTTTAGGGTTGGGTCTAAATTAGGTCTATAATCAGAGCTATGGTTAGTATGAGGGCAAGGGCTTGGTTTAGGGATTGGTTTAGGATTAGAGTTAGTGTACAGTATAATATTATAGCTTGGTTAAGGGCTAGGCGAGTGTTCTCTTTAGGGTTAGGCCTAAGGTTAGGGTTAGGGTTAGGATTAAGTCTAGGTTTAGGGACAGGATTATGGCTATGTTTTTTATTTTTATTTTTATTTTTTAAAAATATGGGCTAGCATTAGTTCTAGGACTTATGTCAGGACTAGGGTTATGGTTAGGGATAGTTTCAGGGTTATGTTTATGGCTATGTATATTGTTAGGGTTAGGTTGAGGGTTAAAGTCAGTTGTAGAGATTGGGGTATCTTTAGGGCCAAGGTCACAGTTAGGGTTTTTTAGGTTATGATTTAGGATTATGGCTCAAATTGAGCTAGGGCTAGGTCTAGGGCAAGCGTGAGTGTTAGGTCTAGCGCTAGGATTATGTTTAGGGTTAGGATAATGGATATGTTAAGTTTTAGGGTTCAGGTTATGTTAAGGAAATGGATAGGGTTAGGGTTATGGATAGAGTTAGAGTTATCCTAGGATCACTATTAGGGTTAGGGTTAGTGTTAAGGTAATAGATAGGATAAGAGCTAGAGTTAGGGCTAGGGTTATGGTTAAGATTAAGGCTAGGTTTAGGATTAGTTTTAGAGTTAGAGTTAAGTTTAAAACTAGTGTTAGGGTTAGGGTTGGGCTAGGTTTTAGATTTGGTTAGGGCTAGGGTAGCACTATGGCTAATATGAGAACTAGGGTTACGATGAGGGCTAGTTTTAGGGTTAAGGTTAGGACTAAGTCTAGTGTTAGGGTTAGGTTTAGTATTAGGTTGATGATTTTAGATAGGGATAATGTTAGGGTCAGAGTCAGGGTCAGTGTTCATTTTAGGTTAGGGATAAAACTTGAATTTGGGCTAGGGTTAAGGGTAAGTGTAGGGTTAGGTTTTGTGTTAGGATTAGGGCAAGAATTAGGGCTAGGTGTAATGTCAGGTCTACGGTTACAGTTAAGAATAGTGTTAA
>NW_026008732.1:0-3546 GCF_001458135.2 Marmota marmota marmota | reverse complement strand
GGGTTCGGTTTAGTATATGGGTCAGGTTTAGATCTAGGGTTAGTGTTAGGGTCAGAATAAGGGTCAGGTTTAGGGTTAAGGTTAGAGCTAGAATGAGGGCTATGTTTAGGACTCGTAATAGAGTTAGGGCTTGAGGAAGACTAAGAATTATGGTTAGTACTAGGGTAGCATTAGAATGAGGATTTGGCTTGGGGTAAGGGATAAGGTTAGAGGTAGTTCTAGGATTTTGGTAAGGGTTAGGGTTAGTGTTAGAGATAGGGTTAGGTTTAGCTTAGTGTTTGGTTTTGGGTTATAGTTAGGTTAAGGGTTAGTTTTAAGGTTAGGGATAGTGTTAGTTTTAGGTTTAGGGATAGAATTATGTGAGTATAATTCTATTAGTATAGGGTTAGTGTTAGGGTTAGGGTTAAGATTAGGACAGATTTAGGTTTAGGGTTAGGTTAAGGTTTGTGTTAGGTTAGCATTAGGGTTACGTTTAGGATTAGGGATATTGTTATGGTTAAGGTTGGTGTTCAAGTTAGGGTTAGGTTTATGGTAAGGTTTAGGGTTAGGGTTAGTGTTAGGGTTAGGGTTAGGTTTGGTTTATTGATAGAGTTACATTAGGGTTATGATTAGTGTTAGGTTTAAGGTTAGTTTAGGGTTATGGTAGTATTGGGATTAGTGTTAGGGTTTGTGTTAGGTTTAGGGTTCGGGTTAGAGTTAGGGTTACAGTTAAGATTAAGGTAACATTTAGGGATAGGGTTAGGGTTAGGGTTAGTTTTAGGTTTAGGGTTAGAGTTTCTGACGGGGTTAGGGTTATGGTTAGGTTTCAGGTTAGGGTTAGGGTTACTTTTAGAATTAGGGTTAGAGTTAGGTTTAGGTTTAGTATTAGGGTTAGTGTTAGGTTTACGGATAGGTTTTGTATTAGGGTTAGGTTTCAGGTTAGCGTTAGAGTTAGATTTCACATTAATATTTGGGTTAGGGTTAGTGTTATGGTAAGGGTTATGTTTAGGGGTAATGTTATTGTTACGGTTAGAGTTAGGGTTAGGCTTAGTGTTAGTGTTAGGTTTAGGCTTAGGGTTATGATTAGTGTTAATTAGTGTTAATTATAAAGTTATAATTGGGGTTATGATTTGTGCTAGGTTTAGGTTTAAACTTAGTTTTATGGTTAGTTTTAGATTTAGGTTTAGGCATGGATAAGAGTTAGGGTTAATTTAGCGTTGGGATTAGCATTTGTGTTAAGATTAGGGTTAAATTTAGGGTTTGTATTACAGTTATTATTAAGATGTGGTTTAGTGTTAGTGTTTCAGTTAGGGTCAGGGTTCGTGTTAAGGTTAGGTTTGGGGTAAGTGTTAGGGTAAGGTGTAGGTTTTCGGTTAAGTGTTACCATAAGGGATAGGGTTTGATTTAGGATTAGTGTTTGGGTTAGGGTTACGTTTAGGTTTATAGTTAGTGTTAAGGTTATGGTTAGATTTAGTGCTAAGGTTAGGGTTAGGTTTATGGTCAGGTTTAGTGTTAGTGTTAGGGTTATGTTTAAATTTAGTGTTAGGGTAAGTGTTGGGTTAGTGTTAGGTTTAGTGTACGGGTTAGTGTTTGGGTTAGGGTTTGTTTTAGGGTTAGCTTTAGGGTTAGGGTTACGGTTACTGTTAGGATTAGGCTTAGGGTTAGGGTGGCGGTTTGGGTTATTATTAGTATAGGGTAAGTTTAAGGATAGCCTTAGTGTTTCGGGTAGGGTCATAGTTTGGTTTAGGGTTTGTGTTAGGGTTAGGGTTACGGTTACGGTTACGGTTAGGATTATGGTTAGATTTAGGGTTAGGGTAATGGTTAGTGTTAGGGTTAGAGTTATTGTTTCTGTTAGGGTTAGGATTAGTGTTAGTGTTAGGTTTAGAATTAGGGTTAGGTTTATTGTTTTTTAAAGGATAAGGATTTGTATTATGGTTAAGGTTATGATTATAATTAACATTAGTGTTAAGAAGAGGGTTAGCGTTAGTGTTAGGTTTAAAGTTAGGGTTAGGGGTAGTGTAAAAGTTAGAATGAAATTTAGGGTTATGATTTGTGATTTGGTTAGGATTGGTGTTAGGATTATTTTAGGGTTAGGGTTAGGATTAGGTTTAGTGTTATGGTTAGCATTAGGAATAGATTTAAGGTTAGGATTAATGTTATCATTAGGGATAGGGTTAGTTTTGTGTATGGGTTATGGCTATGGTTAGGTTTAATGTCATGGTTAGTGTTAGGTTTATGGTTAGGTTTAGGGTTATTGTTAGTGTTCAGGTTGGGGATAGGGTTAGTGATAGGGTACCTGTTAGGTTTAGGGTTGGTGGTAGTGTTAAGGTTAGGATTACGGTTAGGTTTACAGCTCAGTTTAGGGTTAGGCTTCGGGTTAGGTTTAGGGTTAGTGTAGAGTTAGGGTTATGCTTCGGTTTAGGGTTAGTTTTAGGTTCAGTGTTAGGGTTTGTGTTATGGTTAAGGTTTGGGTTAGGGTTAGGTTTACAGTTAAGATTAGGGTTACAGTTAGGGTTAGGGTTAGTATTAGGGTTAGGTTTAGGGTTAAGATTAATATCAAGGTTAGGGTTAGTGTTGGAGATGGGGTTAGGTTTAGGGTTAGGGTTTAGATTAGGGTTAGGGTTAGTTTTAGAGTTAGGGTTAGGGTTAGTTTTAGAGCTAGGGTTAGGGTTGGGTTTAGGGTTACTGAAGGGTTAGGTTAGTATTTGTGATAGGGTTATGGTTAAGGTTGTTGTTAGGTTTGTGGTTAAAATTAGAGTTAGTTTTAGGGTTAGGTTTAGGATTACGATTAGTGTTTGGATTAGTGTTAGGTTTAGTGTTAGGGTTGGGGTTATGGTTAGTTATAGGGTTAGGGTTGCGATTAAGGTTAGTGTTAGGGTTAGGTTCAGGGTTAGTGTTTATGTTAGTTTTAATGTTATGGTTAGGTTAGGTAAGGGTTCGGGTCAAAGTTAGGTTAGGGTTAGGGTTATGGTTTTGTTAGGGTTTGTGTTAGGGTTAGAATTAGGGTTAGGATTTGTGTGAGGTTTAGGGTTATGGTGTGGGTTATAATTAGGGTTATGTTTAATGTTAGGTTTACGGTTTGTGTTACAGTTACTGCTAGGTTTTATTCTAGGGTTAGTTATATGTTTTGGTTATGATTAAGATCAGTGTTACAGTTAGAATTAGGGTTAGGTTTAGGATTAGTGTTTGGGTTAGTGTTAGAGTTAGGTTGAGGCTTAGTGTTAGTGTTAGGGTTAGAGTAAGTGTTAGGGTTAGGGTTACGTTTATGGTGAGTTTTAGGGTTAGTATTAGTGTTAGGGTTAGTATTAGATTTAGGGTTATCATAAGGGTTAGCCTTAGGGTTAGTGTTAGGTTTAGGGTTAGTGTTAGGGTTAGAGATAGTTTTAGGGTTAGTTTCAGATTAAGGGCTTGGGTTTTGGGTTAGGGTTATGGCTCGTGTTAGGGGTAGGGTTAGAGTAATGGTTAGGGTTATTGTAAAAGTTAGGGTAAGTGTTATTGTTAGGGATAGGGTTAGTGTTAGGGTTAGGGGTAGGTTTAGGCTTAGCTTTAGTGTTAGTGTTAGGGTTA
>NW_026008731.1:0-3546 GCF_001458135.2 Marmota marmota marmota | reverse complement strand
AGAGAGAGAGAGAGAGAGAGAGAGAGAGAGAGAGAGAGAAGGAATGACAGAAAAAAAAAGGTGAAAAAGAAGTCAAAGGAAGTATTTAAGGTATGACAAAGGAAAAATAACTATAAAATGACCAGGTACTCCTAAAAAAGACCAAATAGAATTTCTAGAAATTGAAGATACAACTATTGATCAGTAAAGGAGAGAATAGAGAGAATAATTTTTTTTTCTTTTAAAAGATGGAATTTTCCAAAAGTGGTAAAGGATCGGTTTTGGAAAAGATGCTAGAAGAGATGCTTAGTGTCCCCCAATCTCCGTCTTCCCCTTCTCCCTTTTGGAAATTTTATTTCTAAATAAAATCACTGCTAATGGTGACTCTGTTCTTGCACATCGTCTGCTTTTTCCACTAGTACTCTTAGCATTTTAATCACAGTCACTTTAAATTCCCGGCCTGACAATTCAACATTCCTGTCATATCTAACTCTGGTTCTGGCGCTTTGTCTCTTCAAACTGTTTTTTGCCATTGAAATTTGTTGTTGTTTTTGAGAGCTGGATCTGGGTGAAAGGAACTGCTGTAAATGGGTCATTAGAGATGTGGTAGTGACGGGATGGTGAGGGGACGCACTGTCCAACTCAATGACTAAGTCTCCATCTTGGGTAAGCCTGTGTCCCTGACCCATGACCTTCACCAATGCTTCTCAGACTCTGCCCCTGGTACATAGGATAGGATGGCTACAGCAGGCTGGAGCTGAGCTTGCCCATTCCCCCAGCTCGGTTAGCCTTCAGTAAAAGCCTAGGACAGGCTCCTGTTAACTAGTTTCTGTTGAGGACAGGCCTTGTTAAGAAGAGAATGCTCAGGACATATTTCAAAATGGTTTATTTCTTCCCTTCTCCTGCCAGAAGCATGAGATCCTTCCCTGTGAGAATCTGATGGCACTTCTGGAGACAAGACTCCCTAAAGCATGGGATGCCCTGAGACTACCCTCCCACAGCAGAACTCTGACTTGTCCTTACTGAGTCTCCAGCAACCCAGCAATTACAGTGCAGGTTTCTGTGCCCTGGCATTGGTTTGTGCTTGTGGGTTTCTGCTCTGGGTAGCTGGCATCTCTGTGTGCACCTGTGTCACTCCACCTGAGAGGCAGCAGTGTGCTCTGTAACCTCAATTGTCTGATGAAACTAAGAGGGGTAGTTCATTTTCACTTTGTTAAGCTTCTCATTTGTTTAGGACGGTGTGAGGACTTCTCAGCTTCTTCCACACCAGACTGGAAACCCAAACTTTTATAGGTTGACTTTTCTTCCCATTATGGGTTACATTTGTTGCTGCTTCTACCTGGGCCAGAAAACCTGGCTGGGAGAGCTCACCTAGTTTGGTTTCAGTCCCTTGCAGACCACAGGCCTTCACTGACTGCTATTCATTAGCTGAAAACTATTGTTGTTGTTGTTGTTTTTATTTTGATACTAGGAATTGAACTTTAACAAAGCTTAAAGTTATTCAATATCAATATGACCATGAGGGAGTAACAGGGTCCAGATTACATCCCGTACCATAAACAACTAGAAAACTGGCAAAACATGAATCAATAGTTTTCAGCCCAGTGTGATGCTACATGACTGTAATCTCAATGGCTCAGGAGGCTGACGTCACCCCCCCGGTTATTTTGCTGCAGCCGGACTGCGGCAACGCAGGAGGATCATGAGTTCAAAGCCAGCCTCAGCAACTTAGTGAGGTCCTAAGCAACTCAGTGAGACCCTGTCTCTAAAAAAATATTAAAAAGGGCTGAGAGGGCTGGGGCTGTAGCTCAGTGGTGGAACACTTGCCTCACATGTACGAGTCTCTAGGTTCAATCCTCAGCACCACATAAAAAATAAATAGGGGCTGGGGATGTAGCTCAAGCAGTAGCGCGCTCGCCTGACATGCGTGCGGCCCGGATTCAATCCTCAGCACCACATACAAAAAAAAAAAAAACAAAGATGTTGTGTCTGCCAAAAACTAAGAAATAAATATTAAAAAATAAATAAATAGATAAATAAATAAATAAAGGTATTGTGTCCATCTACATCTAAAAATATATTTAAATAGATAGATAAATAGATAGATAAAAAGGGCTTGGGATGTGACTCAATGGTTGAGTACCCCAAGTTCAATCCCTGGTACACCTTCTGCAAAAAAAAAAAAAAGAGTCATCCACAGAATGTGTCAAATGACGGTTTAAAGGGAGGATTCCAGCTGTGGGCAAATGAGTGTATTAGCAAATAATCTCCCCCAAAAGCAACTATAAAGTTGTAGGGAATTTACAAAAACAACCTTTTGGATCTGGGATTCAATGAAAGAGTGCATCTGGGAGCAAGTAGGTGATTACATATCATACCAAGAACAGAGAGAAAGAGAAGGGCCAGGCTTTCCCCCTTATAACAACCCTCTCAAAAGTTCTTGGGTCACCGAAGAACTCCCTTCCAAGAGCATACCCCAGTGACCTATGGACCCCTCAGTAGGCCCTACCTTCTCCTGAGGCCAGAAGGCAGTGGGATAATGTATTCCAAACCAAAAGGAAAACATGCTATCAAACAAAAATTCTATATGTAGCAAAACTATGCTTTAAAAGTTTAAAGCTAAAAAAATCATTCCTAGATAAACAAAGGCTGAGAGAATATTCACTATTAGCATAACTCTTCACAAGAACTACACAAGGAGGATCTTCGGGCTGAAAGGAAATGACATCAGCTAGCAACTTGAATTCAAAGTAAGAAATGAAGACCAGGATAAGTGGTTAACATATGAGTTCATATAAAAGTCTCTCTTGAACTGGGATGTAGCTCAGTGGGAGAGTGCTTGCCTGGAATGCATGAAGTCCTAGGCTCCATCTCAAGCACTGCACAAAAAAATCTTTTATTACATTATTTCTTCACTTCTTGTATTAATTTCTTTTAAAAAACACAAGATTGCATAAAGCAATAGCTATAACACTGTATTATCTGACTTATAACCTATAAAAAATGTACTATATATGAC
The DNA here is from genome assembly GCF_001458135.2 of Marmota marmota marmota. Taxonomy (NCBI): domain Eukaryota; kingdom Metazoa; phylum Chordata; class Mammalia; order Rodentia; family Sciuridae; genus Marmota; species Marmota marmota. The sequence goes on along the minus strand of NW_026008731.1, from coordinate 548 downwards.
ATTGTTAGCACAGAGTAGAAGGGAAAAATGGTAGCATATATTGTAACAATGGCTGTGTATTTTACCAAAATTAAGTAAATATTAACCTGAACTACATTGTGATTAGTTAAGATTCATAACATAAACACTAGGGAAAACTCTAGGAAAATAATCCTAAAATACAGAACCAACAAAGAAAATAAAATAGTGCAGTAAAAATTTTTAATAAAAAGAAGGTGGTCAAGAACCAAGACAAGAGCAAAGAGACAAGGAAAATAAATAGCAAAATGTTGAATGTAAATCCAACCATATCAGTCATTACAATAAGTGTGAGTGCTCTAAATCCTCCAACAAAAAATCAGAGATTCAAAAAAGGAAGATTCAACTAACTGCATACTACAGATTGTTTCCAAGGGTCAGATCTTATGTTCAAAGGAAAAAAAATATCAGAAAAAATCTGGGTGTGCTGGTACATGCCTGTAATACCGGCTACTCAAGAGGCTGAGGCCAGTCTCAACAGCTTTGCGAGACCCTATCTCAAAACTTAAAAAAAAAAAAAAAAAAAAAAA
>NW_026008730.1:0-3546 GCF_001458135.2 Marmota marmota marmota | reverse complement strand
TTAGGGCTAGGGTGAGGGTTAGGTTTAGGTTTAGGTCTAGGTTTACATTTATGGTTAGATTTAGGTATACTGTTAGGGATAGGGTTTTAATTAGGGTTAGTTTTAGGGTTAGGGTAATGAATATGGTTAGAGCTAAAGTTCAGGCTATGTTTAATGTTAGGATTAGGGCTAGGGTTAGGGATAGGGTTTAGATAGGCTAGAGTTATGTTTAGTGTAAAGGTTAGGCTTTGAGCTAGGGTTATGTTTAAGGTAAGGCTTAGGTTAGGGATACATTTAGGGCTAGGTTTAGGCTGAGGGTTATGCTTAGAGCTAAGTTTTGGCCTAGGATTAAGCCTAGGTTTTGTGTTAGGGTTAGGGCTAGGGTTAGGACTACGGGTAATGTAAGAGCTAGGGTTATGTTTAGGCTAGTTTTAGGGTTAGGGTTATGACTAGGTCTAGTGTTAGGTCTAGGTTTTGGGTTAGTGTCAGGTTTAAAGCTAGGTTCAGTGTTAGAATTAGGGTCAGTTTTGGGGATAGAGTTAGGGTTAGGGTTAGAGCCAGAATTAGGAATAGGTTTAGGTCTAGGGGTAGGGTAAGTGTTCGGTTTAGTTAAGGGTTATTGTTAGGGCTAGTGCTAGGTTTTTGTTTAGGTCTAGGGCTAGAGTTATAGCTATATTTAGGATTAGCTTTGGGTCTAGGTCTAGTGTTAGGCTTAGGTATACGTATAGGGTTACCAGTAGGGCTAGTGTTAGGATTTCGTTTAGGGTTAGGGTCAGGTTTAGACCTAGGGTTACTCTTAGGGTCAGATAAGGGTCAGGGTTAGGTTTAGATGTAGAATGAGGGCTAGGATTAAGACTAGTATTATTGTTAGAGTTTAAGTTAGGGTAAGGATTAGGATTAGGACTAGGATTAGCATTTGGGTTAGGGTTTGGCTTAGTGTATGGAATAGAGTTAGAGTTAAGATTAGGGCTAGTTTTAGGGTTAGGGTTAGGCCTAGTATTAGGGTTAAAGCTACGGTTAGAGCTCAGATTAGGGGTAGAATTTGTGTTAGGGTTAGGTAGGGCTACGGTTAGCACCATGACTAATGTTCGAAATAGGGTTATGATTAAGGCTAGATTTAGGGTTAGGTTAAGGCTAGATATAGTGTTGTGTTAGGATTAATTTAAGGTTATGGTGATTTTTTGCTGGGATTAGTGTTAGGGTCAGAAGTAATTTTAGAGTTAGCTTTAGGGCTAGTTGTAGGGTTAGGGTTTGATTTAGGTTAAGGATTAGGATTAGGGCTATGGCTTGGTTTTGGTTTATGGCTAGGGATAGGGCTAAGGCAAGTTTTAGGATTAGGGTTATGATTAGGTGTAGTGTTAGGGTTTGGTTTAGGCTTATTGTTACAGTTATATTTAGAGTTAGGTTTAGATTTAGACTTAGGCTTAGATCTATGGTTAGGATTAAGGCTAAGGATAGAACTAGGGATAGTTCTGGGGCAAGAGTTAGAGTTAGTCTTATGGCTAGGTTTAGGGTTAGGATAGGATTAAATAAAGTCTAGGATTAGCACAAGGCTTTGGGTTATGCCTTAGTTTAGGGTTAGGTTTATGGTTATGGTTAGTTTTTGGGTATAGGATGAGGTTATACGTAGGTTTAGGGCTAGGGTGAGGAATAGAATTAGGGTTAGGGCTCGGACTATGGTTTGGGTTAGGATTAAGCCTTGGTTTAGGGCTAGGATTACGGCTAGGGCTAATTTCAGGTCTAGTGTTATGGTTAAAAATAGTTTTAGGTTTAGGGTAACGACTAATGTAAGTACCAGGGTTGCGATTAGGTCTAATTTTAGGGTTAGAGTTAGGGTTAGGGCTAGGTCTATTGTTAGGTTTAGGTATAGGGTTAGGTGATGTTTAGAGCTAGGTTTAGTGTTAAGGTCAGACTCAGGGTCAGGGTTAGTTTTAGGGTTTGGTTTAAAACTCGAATTAGGGCTAGAGTTATGACTAAGTGTAGGGTTAGGGCTTAGTTTATATTAAGGGTTAGGGTTAGATCTATGGCTTGGTTTTGTTTTAGGGCTAGGGTTAGTACTAGTTTTAGGATTAGCCTTAGGGTTAGGGCTAGGTTTAGGTTTAGGTTTAGGATAAGGGTAGGGTTAGATTTAGAGTTAGGGTTAGATCTAGGATTGCTGCTAGGGCTATGAATAGGGCTAGTGTTAGACCTATGGTTTGGGCTAGGATTAGGGTTCCAGTAAAGTATAGGATTAGAACTATGGTAAGGACTAAGGTGAGAGTTAGTCTTTGAGCTAGGGTTAGGGTTAAGTTTAGGGATAGGGCTAAATTAGGTCTAAGATTAGGGGTAGGCTTAGTGTTAAAGTTACGCCTAGGGTTATGGTTATGGTTATAATTAAGGCTATGTTTAGGGCTAGAATAAGGGCTAGGGTTTGTGTTAGGGTTAGGGCTAGTATCATGGCTATGGCTAATATCAAGTCTAGGGTTATGCTTAGGGATAGATTTATGGTTAGTTTTATGGCTAGGTCTAGTGTAAGGGTTAGGTATAAGGTAAGAGTGAGGTTTAGAGCTAGGGGAATTATTAGGGTCAATGTCACTGTTAGGGTTTGGTTTAGGTTTGAGTTTAGGGTTAGGGCTCAAATCAGTATTAGGATTAGAGTTAGGGTAATGATTGGATTAGGTCTAGGGTTCAGGGAAGGTTTAGGGTAATTGATAAGTTTGGGGATAGTGATGTGTTTAGGGTTAGGCCTAGGGTTAGCATTAGGGTAAGGTTTATGTTTAGGGTAATGATACAGTTAGACTTAAGGTTAGGGCTAGGGTTATGGTTAGGATTAGGTCTTGATTTAGGGTTAGGGTGAGAGTTAGAACTAGGGTTTGGTTAAGGTTATGTTTAGTGTAAGGGTTAGGTTCTGAGCTATGGTTAGGGCTAGGCTGAGAGTTAGCTTTAGGATTAGGTCTAGGGATAGGATTATGGTAGATTTTGGGGTTGGGTTAGGGTTAGGATTAAACCTAGGATTAGTGGTAGGGTCAGTAAAAGGGTCAGGGTTAGTGTTACGGTTTTGGATAGGGTTAGATCTAGAATGAGGACAAGGGTAAGGGCTATTAATAAGGTTAGTGTTTTGGTTAGCCTAAGGATTAGTGATAGTTCTAGGGTTACCCTTAGGTTTAGGGTTTTGCTTAGGGTAAGTGATTGGTTTAGGGCTAGGTTTAGGGGTATGGTTATGGTTAGAGTTAGGGTTAAAGCTAGGTTTAGGGCTCGGATTAGGCATAGGTTTTGTGTTAGGTTTAGGGCTAGGGTTAGTGTTAGTGTTATGATTAAGTTTAGGTTTAGGGCTAGGATGAGGGATAGGGTTTTTTTCAGGGATGGGGTAGGATTAGTGATAGGGCTAATTTCAGTCCAGAATTATGGTTAAAGATAGTTTTAGAATTAGGATTATGGGTATGTATAGTGTAAGGGTTAGGTTTAGGGTCAAGATCTAAGGTAGGGTTTGGGGTAGGTTAAGGTTTAAATTTAGGGCTTGAATTAGCATTAGGATTAGGGTTATGGTTATGGTAATGGATAGAGTTAGAAATCAGATTAGGGCTAGGG
>NW_026008729.1:0-3546 GCF_001458135.2 Marmota marmota marmota | reverse complement strand
AGATTCTCTAGGTGCCTCTGGCCACTCTAGAAATCCTCCTCCCTCCCCTATTCCTGGCTCCTCACCCTTTCTGCCACCCTGCAGAAGATGGGGACTTTCACTGTGTGTGTGTAAAAACCATGTCCAAAGTCAATGCTGAATACATCTTCAAACTGGAGGTGATCAAGGCAGGACCCCACTGTGCCACCGCCCAGATGATGTGAGTTCTGGCCCTGGGCAGGTGGTGCTGCCTTTTCCCTCTCTGTCCCTCTGTCTGATCTTGTTTTGGAATCAGGGCACCAAAGGTGCATCTCTTTGCTTTTTGCTGCAGAGCTACACTGAAGAGTGGAAGGAAAATTTGCCTTGAGCGGCAGGTCTCCCTCTTTAAGAGATTAATGAAGAAACTGCTGGACAGTTAGTTTCTACCTGGCTAAATGTGTATTTTGCTATAAAACATGTTTGGGTGTTTCCCCCCACCCCACCCCACCCCACCCCCACACACATTCGCTCTAACTAAAAAAGAATCTTCTATTGCTTATATTATCCTTCAAATCTTAAATAAATAAATAATATGAATCAAGTTGTGATTTTGTCAAAATATTGCTTCATAATAGAGGAGAAAATAGTGATGCCATAACATATTTTCTTACAAGAAAACACCTCAAGAAAAAAAATGTTTTGAAGGAGGGTTTTTTATAAGGAATAAATTTGCTTGGTGCTACATGTTGGCTGATAGATATTTGAATGTTTAGGTGACTGTATTACTTAATATATGCATGTTTACTGTATGTGTTACATTTGTTAATAATAGCATTTAATCATTACTAGTCTCCTAGGCTCATTTTTTTTTAATTAAGTAAATAAATCAGACCCTGATTTTATCCCTTTAAGACTTAGACTCTACTACATTATTATTAGAAAATTAATAAAAATAGAATTTGAAAAGAGTAGTTAATGTTACTCTATTAATACTTTGGGAAACTGCATTAAAATAGCTTAATCTTTATAAGGTTTTTGAAAATGTTGATATTCTACAAAAATGAAAATTAAAAACAGTTTTTGTATTCATATTGTTGCCTGCAAAGGATCCCTATTTTGCAAACCTACCAGTTTTGTTCTTAATATATTTACATGTTAGTATTCCTCTAAGCATGCAGATGTCTTGAATAGAATTTTTTTCCCCTGGGCATTTTCAGATTGAGGAGTTGCCTTATTTGCAGTTCACTATTCTCCCTTGCATTCCCTAACATTAAAGGTGTTAAGATTACATGTTAAACAGCCATGGAACCAGGAGCAGTGCAAGCTGATGTTTTCATTCACACTTTGGGAAGATGTTACTACACCTTGGGGAGAAGAGAGGATGTTGCAACATGGGTATATTAGTTAACTATTGCTTGTGTAACAAATTCTCACAAACTCAGTGGCTTAACAACACAAATCTATTATCTCACAGTCCTGAAGGTCACAAATTCAAAATAAGTCTTAATGGGCTGAACTCAACATGTCCTCAGGGCTGTGTTCCTTCTGGCTTTAGAGGGCATTCTTTCTCCTTACCTTTCTCAGCCTCTAGAAGCCACTTCCATTCCTTGGCTTAGGGCCTTTTCTTCCAAGTTTGAAGCTTATCATTCCAGCCTCAGCTTTTGTTGTCACATCTGCCCTCTCCTCTGACATTCTCTAATAAGGAGCTGTGTGTATACATTGGGCCCAATTGGATAAACTAGAATAATCTTACTATCTTAACATCCTAACACATGTGTCAAAATTTTTTTCTGGCCATATGAAGTAACCTAGTCATAGGTTTCAGGCATCAAGCCATGGGAATCTTAGTGGTAAGGGGACATTATTCAGCCTACCACAATAGGCAAGAAGGCAAAATCTAGTTGAGGCAGAAGGAAGCCACAGATGCTGGCTTAGGAACTAAGGCAATTTCGACCTAAGATGAAAGTGTTTGGATAATGGTATGTTTAAACTCCTAAGGGAAATGAGACTATGATGCCATTCAGTCTCTTGGGAAAAACGGACACCTTAGGATGGCAAATTAATTAAAATAGACACAATTTCTAGAGGCTTATGAAGTGCCAAAACATCATCTAAAATTTTTTACCCACACTGCAAGTTAGATAATATTATTCCCATCTCAGAGTTGAGGTAACTCTCTAGGAAAGGCCACAGCTTGTTAGAAGCTGTATAAATCAGTCTGGTTCCTATCTCCCTGCTCTGGGTTTCACATTGTGCTTTCACACAAGCAAGTAGCATGGTAGCCCATGCTTCAGAAAGGAATGACCCCATAAACTGGCTCTTGTAGATGGATTAGGGTTTGCTAGTGGGTCAAAGGGAAGAGTGGTATTACCACAACATGAAAAACTAGACAGAAAGATGCATGATCGTTAAGTCCTCGGCATATTTGGATAGAAGCTCATAGTTCTGCAGGGCTGCAGTCTATGGGGAAAGAGAGTGAACAATGGTCTCCTGTTTAGTTTTCATTAACTTGGTGCTTATCACTTCCTGTATAGCTCTCATGCATTCTTACCTAAATTATCTCTCAAAACACAGATATAATTATGGCACTTCCCTTCATAAAACAAAATTCAAAGTCCTTAGCATGGCTCTCAAGGCTGTGCTACATTCACTTTCCCTCTGTGCCTTGTTTCCTCATCCATGAAGTGGGAACAATCTGAGTATAGGCTTCATGGGTTATTGTGAGGACTAAAGAAGTGGCATCTGTAAAACATTTGGTGTAGTTCTTCATGCTTAAGAACAGCAAATATTAATTCTTGCTATCAATAATGCTTCCAAAAATACCATCTCAGTCAGTTTCGAGTGTTGTGTTTAGCAAAGCAATTTTTTGTGATAGATAGCAATACAGGATCGCAATAGCACCAGTGTTCTTCAGATCAAATGAACTTTTTGGGAGAAAACATTGGAAAGGAGATGAGAGTGGTGTGATTTATTTTGCTCATTCCTCTTCTGCTTTCTGTCTCAAACAACACACTCAGTTGTATCCCATAACAGAGGTGAGTTAAAGGGACAAAGGTCACAACAAATTTTTCCAAGTGAACCAGTGCTGGAATCTCGGGGCCTCATATGCCTTTACTTCAGAATTACTGTTGTCTAACTGTTCTGAGAACACTTTCAAATTGCTGTCTTTATCAGCAAGGGCATTGAGAGAGGTCTTCCTTACCAGGAAAAGCCCAACACACACACAATTCCTTGTTGTTCAGGCAGTTATGGAGTAATAAGCTTGAGTGTACTTGAATTGTCCATCCACCCCTTCCCTCCCAAGCCTGGTGTTGGTTGGAGGCAGGCAGTGGGAAATGTCCACAAACTAGGCACTTACCTCCTGTCATGGTCCCTATCAACAAAACAAAACCACCAAAAGATTTTTTGCCCACAGAAGTTGTTCTGCAATTTTTTAATCTTTGCTCTCTTTTTTCTTCTAAGGCCTTTGTGATAAGTTTCCTCTGTAATATGAAGAACATTGAAAGCTTACTTGAATTTAAAGATATATCCTTAGTTTTCTCATTATAAAGGATGTGATACTACAGATAATAGTACATAAAGAGAAAA
>NW_026008728.1:0-3546 GCF_001458135.2 Marmota marmota marmota | reverse complement strand
GGGGGTATGCCTAAACTTCATCACTCAAAAGAGCTTGGGTTTGGAGAAAAGAGGAAGACCAACAGGACAAATTGTGCCCAGGAGGCTTTCTTAATGAGCTTTAGAGACACCACTAGGTGACAAGAAGATAGTTCTGTGTGTTTACCATCCAATGAAGAGGTGCCCACAGATGCTACTTCCCCTGGTAGCAGGCGCCACCTGCTGGCCCCTTCCAGCCAGTGTTGTCTGATTTTGGTCCTTACCGCCACCTTCTCCCAACTCTGCTCCCTTAAAATAAAACAGGGCAGAAGAAGCCTTCCGTTGGTGCCCTCAGGACTACAGAGGAAAAGAACAAAGGATGCTGAAGTCATCAGTGGAGGTTTCAGGGACGTTTTCAGTGAGAGCCATTTCCAGATGCTAAGAACTATGCACCCAAAAGGTGGCTTAGGAATTCTACATGTCCAAACAAATGAAGTTTTGAATTTTGGGAAACTATCACTTCCTGTTCTAAAGATGGAAGTTAAATCAAACCTCATCAGAGAAAGGGAACAAAAAAAAATCATGACTATCAAGAAATTTTTTGTAACTGGGAATTTAACATTGTTTAAAGTTTAAAGAACTGTAAACATTAGAAAAAAATCAGAGAAATTTCAGATTTAAAAAATACTAAACTGTAGAATATCTTGGGAAATGTAGAAACCTTTGGTGTGGAAAGGGAGAAATACATATTTAGACAAAAAAAATCTAACAATAGATCGTAGCTAAAGAAATATTAAGTATAAAATTTTATAAAATTTGCTCTCAAGGGAAAATTAAACCAGAAAAATATTTAGTTGGTTTTTTTCCCCCCCTGATTCCTGAACTTCTCCTGAGTCCATCTTTGTTAAACTAAAGGAAAAACAAATTTTGTAGGAATTTTTCATGGCAAAACGACAGAAAAAAACATAGTCTAGGAACTGACCCTGTGTGGCAGTTTTTGATACAAATTAAAGTACTTGGGTGATATATCAGTTCACCAGGGAAGAATTAAGTGATCCTTGCCCTTCAACGTATTCTCTGGGATCTCATGGGGAGAACATTACATGTAGGGGCAGCTCTAATTACAAGAAATAATTACAGGTGAGTATAAGGCAGTCCCCGCCTCAGATGATAAATTATTCTGAGAGACAAGGACACCCTACAGGAAACACTAATGCTTCTGTCTCCATGACAATACAAAAAATGTCATGTCCAAAAAAGAGACCCAAGGAAAAACCATTTGCCAATTTGAATTAGTAAACATTCACTATATATGTATCTACAGATGTACTTATTTGCAGAAAGTGAATAAGTTGTATTTTCTGTTAATGTTATGTAACTCGAAGGCATGTTCCAGATCTGAGAACTTCCTGCAGAATCCATAATCTACTAAATGATCATTGTTTGTAATGTCTAACTCCATTAGCCTTTAAGACATCTTGGAGTCACCTGGGAGTTTGAAAAATATAAAAGTCCCTTCATCCATGGGGGATATAGTCTAAAACCACAATGGATGCCTGAAATTCTGGATAGTTTCAAAACCTATGTTTGCTGTTATTTTTCTATACACACCTTCCTATGATAAAGTTTAATTTATAAATAAGGTACAGTAAGAGGTTAACAATAATAATAAAAGAGAATATAGCAAGACACTGTAATGTTATCAGAATGTACCTGCTCACTCTCTAAGTAGCTTATTGAACTATTCTCACCCTTGTTCTTTTGATGATGTGAGATGGTACTTAAAGGAAACACTTTATGGCTTCTTTTTGGTATATCCGAATTGCTAGCATCCCTACTCTTATGCTTTGGGGCCACTACAAAGTTAAAAAAAAAAAAAAGGTTACTTTAAAACCTTGAGGTCTCACAACCCACATGACTATAAAGTACCTAACGGGTGGGTAGCACATACAGCATGTTTACACTGGACAGTTACACTGGATAGAGGAACTATTCACGTCCTTGGCAGGTCAGGGCAGACATCATGGGATCTCATCACCCTACTCAATGCTGTGCAATTTAAAATTCATGTATTGTTATTTCTGGAATTTTCCATTTGATATTTTTGTCACAGATTTCCACAAGTCAGTGAAACGGTGGAAAGTGAAACCACAGGTAAGGGGGACTATTGTAATGATGCTCTACCCTCAAAGTTTGCCATTTAATCCATGTGGGCAGCAGTCGGAGAATGGGAAGTTTTCAAAGCCCAGTCATTCTAAAGAGTGTCCAAAATTTGAGAAACACATGTTTTCCCTTAAATTACACTGATTCAGTTAGTAGTACTGCTGTGGCTTTCCCTCCCTCATTCATTCCTCTGTAATCATTTCTAAAAGACCACAAGAAGTGTCAGGTCATCAGTCGTCATCTATGAAGCAGTGTCCATGTTTTGCCTTCTCTGTTTCCCACCATGTCACCTTGAGTCAGTGCTTTTTAGTTCTGGAGAGGACACCTGGAAGAAGTGCCCCTCCCAGTGCCAAATGCCACTGTCCTCCAAGTCCCCATTACTTGCCCAAACTCTCAAGGATTGTCAGATAGTGTCTGGGGCCTGGCACACAGCAGTCCATAGAGAAATTTGAGGGCAGGAGGCAAGCTGGTATTCAAATCCCATGGCATCTCTCTGTCGTCCGCTCCTGTTAACCTCCAGGCCTGTATGAACTCACAGCCTGAATTTCTTTTTTTTTTTTTTATTGGTTGTTCAAAACATTACAGACCTCTTGACTTATCATATTTCATACATTAGATTCAAGTGGGTTATGAACTCCCATTTTTATCCCAAATACAGATTGCAGAATCACATCGGTTACACATCCACATTTTTACATAATGCCATATTAGTAACTGTTGTATTCTTCTACCTTTCCTATCCTCTACTATCCCCCCTCCCCTCCCCTCCCATCTTCTCTCTCTACCCCATCTACTGTAATTCATTTCTCTCCTTGTTTTTTTTTCCCATTCCCCTCATAAACTCTTATATGTAATTTTGTATAACAATGAGGGTCTCCTTCCATTTCCATGCAATTTCCCTTTTCTCTCCCTTTCCCTCCCACCTCATGTCTCTGTTTAATGTTAATCTCTTCCTCCTGCTCTTCCTCCCTGCTCTGTTCTTAGTTGCTCTCATTATATCAAAGAAGACATTTGGCATTTGTTTTTTAGGGATTGGCTAGCATCACTTAGCATAATCTGCTCTAGTGCCATCCATTTCCCTGCAAATTCCATGATTTTGTCATTTTTTTTAGTGCTGCGTAATACTCTATTGTGTATAAATGCCACATTTTTTTTTATCCATTCATCTATTGAAGGGCATCTGGGTTGGTTCCACAGTCTAGCTATTGTGAATTGTGCTGCTATGAACATCGATGTGGCAGTATCCCTGTAGTACGCTCCTTTAAGGTCTTCAGGGAATAGTCCGAGAAGGGCAATAGCTGGGTCAAATGGTGGTTTCATTCCCAGCTTTCCCAGGAATCTCCATACTGCTTTCCAAATTGGCCGCACCAATTTGCAGTCCCACCAGCAATGTACCAAGAGTACCCTTTTCCCCCCACATCCTCA
>NW_026008727.1:0-3547 GCF_001458135.2 Marmota marmota marmota | reverse complement strand
CCACCTCTATAATATATCTAGGTGTAGATCTTTATGCCTTTGTCCTTCTTGGAGTTCTTAATGTTTGAGGGTTTTATTTGTTTATGCTGTTTTTTTCCCAGTACTGTACTGAACTTGAACTCAGAGCTTTGTTCATGCTGGTCAATCTTTGAGGTTTTTTCATGCATACATTAATATGTTTTGTCGTGTTTGGGACATTTTCAGCCATTATGTCTTTGATTTTTTTCCTGCTCTGCCCTTTTACTCTCTCTTCTCCTCTAAGACTCCACCATGTGTATGTTGGAGCATTTAATGTTGTACCATAGGCTTCTGGGGCTCTATTAATCTTCTTTTTTTGTTCCTCAGGTTGTATAATGTCTAATTACCCATCTTCAAATTCACTAATCCTTTGTTCTTCCTGCCTAATTTGCATGCAGAAGCCCTCTAGTGAATTTTTTCTCACTTCAGTGGTACTTTCCAACTTCAGAATTTTCATTTGTTTTTTCCCCCATAATGTCTATCTCTATTGATATTTCCTCTTTGATATAATATTCTCTCACTATCATATCTCTTTCTTTCATTTTTTTAAAAGAGAGAGTGAGGGGGGGTGGAATTTTTAATATTTATTTTTTAGTTCTCGGCGGACACAACATCTTTGTTTGTATGTGGTGCTGAGGATCGAACCTGGGCCACACGCATGCCAGGCAAGTGCGCTACTGCTTGAGCCACATCCTCAGCCCCATGTCTCTTTCTTTTAAATAAAATCATTTAATAGCTTGGAGACTGAGGCAGGAGGATATCGAGTTCAAAGCCAGCCTCAGCAAGTTAGTGAGACCCTAAGCAACTCAGCAAGACCCTGTCTCTAAATAAAATATGACAAAGAAATGGGGATATGGCTCAGTGGTTAAGCATCCCTGGGTTCAATTCCTGGTACCAAATTTCTTTTCTTTTTTCTTTCTTTCTTTTTTTTTCTCCTTTCCTTTTTTTGTAGTTAATTTCTTTTGGTGTTGCTCCTTTATTTCTTTGAAAATATTTATAGTGGCTCCTTGACAGTGTTTCTGTTTGTCTGATAGGTGTATCATTTGTATCCTCCCTTCCAATGTTGTTTCTATTACTTGTTTTAATTAACTATAATGGTCACATTGTTCTGATACTTTGCATGTGTTACACTTTTTGTTTAGATGATATATTGTAGAAACTCTAGATTCTCATTGGCCCCACCAGTCCCACCACAGTGCTTGCCTGGATTAAGTTTATAAACTCTAATTCCTTTACATTGTGTAATCATTAACATTACTGCTCAGTTTTTACACCTTGGTTTGTTTTATTTTGTGTTGTTGTTGTTCCATTTTTTGTTTATTTACTTTTCCTACCTCAGAGTAGCTCTTCGGTCAGCATAATTGAATGTTCAACTAGTAATTAATTAGAGGTTATTCTTATGCCTCCTAAACTCTAAGGCATCAGAATTTGATGATGGGTCTCTGTGGCTAAAGCAATGCTTTTAAATTATTTTCATATTCAAGTAGTGACTAGTAGCTCTCAGGGACCCACCATGGTTGCTTTTGAGTCAACTCAATGTGGCACATGTGCACACCTTCCTAACCCCAGGGATAAGTATGATCTTAACAGGGCTCTCTCCAGGGCTCCTCTTGCTAAACCTCTGGCTGGTATGCCCCTTCATTTTGTTGTTGTTGTTGTTGTTCCAAGTTTCATGGAACTATTAGTTTCCTATTAGTTACTCAACATGAAGATCTCTGTTATTTTTGACAATGCCTTCAGGAATGAGTTCTATGCTGTTCCAAATAATGTCAGCTAGAAGGTAAAGAGGGTAGCTCCATCTTCTTGATATGCCCCTCCAAGTATGGAGCTTCTACCCTCCAAGTGATGTCTGTAGTGTGGAGGGACCTTGAAAATGCCAGCCCCAAATAGAGGTCCCATAACGTGAAGTTGAAAGTGGGAAAAGAAAGATCTCGGCTGCCTGTCCCTCCCAGGGTGAAACTGTGGTCCTATGACTGGGAGCTGGGGGTAAAGCAAGCCCCATCTTCTTGGCTATACCTACCCAGAGTAAAGCTTCCACAATACAGACATGGGGAAAGGAAGAGGTGATGACAGCTACCTAGATTCGTATCATCTTTATTGAAATTTAGTAGATTTTCTTGAGTACATTTTTCTCAATATATTCAATCCTTCAGATATATTTCATAGACTTTAAATGGTTGCTTTCAATAATTTTTTACCAGTTAAGTTGCTTCACAGGGAAGAGGGTACATAAAGCTTTCCACACAGCAATTCTGGCTCCCAAAGCACTGGTTTTTAAGCCTTTTTTTTTTGATACCAGGAAATGAACTCAGAGACACTTAATCACTGAACCACATCCCCAGCCATTTTTATATTTTACTTTGAGACAGACTGAATTGCTTAGGACCTTGCTAAGTAGTTGAGGCTGGCTTTGAACTCCCTATCCTCCTGCTTCAGCCTCCCAAGCCCCTGGGATTACAGGTATGCACCACCATGTTCTGCTTTAAGCTTCTTATTAAGCTTTTCTGGTCATCTGAAAATCAATCCATATTAAACTTTGCAGATAGCCTGGTTCTACTTACTAATGATTTAATTTCTACACTATAGGCTTCATATATGTAGATTAACATACACAATGCCCACAATAAGAAAGAAAACTTCACCAATTAATCCAGTGAATGTTTATGTGAATAGCCACAATCAAATTAACTGTGTGTCTTATGCATACTACCCCTTTACTTCTCCAGCAGAAAGTGAGGCTGAGTTGTTTTTCCATAGGTGTCTCCTCTAGCTACATGAACTTTATTCCTTCAAACATCAGACACTTCATTTCAGTTATCTTGATAGACTCACTCTAAAATGTCTCCTAAGAAATGAACACAAAAGGCAGATGATTCTAACTATTTGAAAGGGAGAGTAGAGGGTTGCTAAAAAGGGACCAGCTGCAATATATTTTTTAAAAATCACAAACTTTGTCAATTATAGAGAGGGACCAGACATTTTAACACACTTTATAAAGGGTAGAAATTATATTTCCAAGGATTCCAAATATCAAAATGGTACACACATCTACCTAACAACCTCTTCAGAGAACAGTCTGCAGAACAGATAACAGCTTTCCTAGTAAATTAGACTGCCTACTCTGATCAAGGATCTGCCATATAAGCCTCCTCTATACCAAAGCAAAGGAAGAATAAACGCTTCCTCTTGACATCTAAAGCCCACTTGAAACTGGCCCAACCTTTGTTTCCAATCTTAGTCTTAACTGTCTGCAAGCTTGTAACTTTCTCCAACCACATCCATTTCCCTTTCTACTTCATTTCCCCTAGTGTGTTCTCTTATTATTCTGAGAGTTGAGGACAAGGACTATGTTTTGTCCAACTCTATCACCAGCACCCAAAGCAAGGCCTGGCAGAATATTCACTACATGCTTTTTGAATGAATGAAATCCTGACATCTGAAGACCTTTCTTGTCTCAGCTGGGAATACTCTCACAATCCTATAAATTCCTACAGCTTACACAATCTCTCTCTCTCTCTCTCTCTCTCTC
>NW_026008726.1:0-3547 GCF_001458135.2 Marmota marmota marmota | reverse complement strand
GACCTTCTCTTTTACTTGTATTTTTTCCTCTGACTAACTTGACAGACCTTCTCTTTTACTTGAATCAATATGTCTTTTCCTTCCTCTACCATTGTCTGAACTGAAGGCTTTGGACTAAGCAAACAAGATAGGAATGTACACAATGGCAATGTGCCAACTGGCAGAGTCCTTGGGCTTTTCTATTCTATTATTTTTAAATCTTCACCATGATGGTTCCATTGTGATATATTTAACAACTCCTCCTTAAAAAGTCATGGGCTACATTTTTGTATTGTATCAACGTATGCCCTGACTGCTCTTGATTTTACTGGGATGCCTTGTTCCTCTAACAATTTACTTAACACTCTTTTGGTTTGTTTTTTTACTAATTTCTGATCCCGTATTTCTACTATAATACAACCCAACAAGATGACTCCAAACAAAACTGAAACAGAGTGGAACAAAAGTGGAACAACAAGAAATCATTATGATAGCCTTTATATCCTCCTGAAATGTCCATCCGTCCTTTCTCCCTATCTGTACCTCAAATGCAAATAGTTTTTCGTCAGATGTGAACAGTTTTTGTTTCATCTTACACATCTCCAGGGACAAGCAACTTAAAACCAAAGCGAAACAAAATGAAAGAAGAATCTTAAAATGGCTACCCATCCTCTTGCCCTGCCCTCAGGGGTGAGCAGTTTACCTTATCACTTACCCTCAGTAAGTCATTCCCATGTGGGCCACTAAATGCTGCAGTCTGGCTGGGCACAATTCATGAGCCACTTATCAAGCAAAACAAACTTTATTTTTAGAACACACATGCCACACCACACGAGCTCTTCAGGAATTCCCTCAGAGCCCAACTGCCACCACCAGCTTCCCACAAGCCTCTCTACCCCCCCCACTCCTCCTGCTCTTGAGGCCGATTGGCTGGGTCATGTGGGCAGAGCCAAAAATGTTCTCCAATGAGCAACTCTGTGGTCTGAAAGAGCGGGGAAACAACCCAATGAGCATCACCGCAGAGGAGTCAATCAGCTGGCAGCTGGAAGTTTGCTGGCAGCTGGAATTTTGTTGGGGCCCCTTCGGCTGTGGCTCTCAACACCATGGCTCCATTCCCGGCTCAACTTCTGGGTGTTCCTCCATCCTAGGAGCACTTTTAGATTTTGAGAGCTCTAAATTCTCTATTTAGTATTTGGTGACACTGTCCCATGCAGATGTCTCCCCATCTCATTGTGTTAGGGATCTGTCTCTGCTCTCCTGAATTTGCAGAATAGGTTCCCATGATTTTTTCCCCATAAGCTTGCAGCTGCATTTTCTGAGTTTCTGGCAAATATTGTGAGCAAGGTCAAGCTCACTGGAGACCTTCCAGTTCCTATTAAGCTGTTTGAAGGTTGAGGTAGCCGTTGTTGGACCTTTCTGTTTTATATAAGATGGGCTTGTCAAAAAATTCATCTCACTATTGAAAACTACATCAAAATAAAGAGATTCCAGCAGTCACTAGAAACCCGGATTTTTTTTTTTTTACATACTCTTGAAGGAAGGTGACTCTGTAAACACTGACATTATTTCATTTTTAGGATACTTAAAACATTCACGTTGTAAAATAATGCATTACTATTATTTTTAAGTGATAACATTTGTGATGTTTTCTTTCAAAAGCAATACAAAACTGCTTTCTGTAATTTATTGATTTTTCTTATTTATGATACATGACAGCAGAATGCCTTTCAATTTATAGTATACATATAGAGCACAAGTTTTCGTTTCTGTGATTATACACAAAATAAAATCACACCATTTGTGTCTTCATACATGTACTTGGGGTAATGCTGTCCATTTCATTCCACCAGTTTCTTTACCCCCATGCTCCCTTCCCTTTGCCCTACCTAAAGTCCCTCCAATCCTCCCATGCTCCCCTCTCCCCATTATGAGTCAGCCTCCACATATCAGAGAAAACATTCAGCCTTTGATCTTGGGGGAATTTGCTTACTTAGCATAATATTTTCCAACTCCATCCGTTTACTGGCAAATGCTATGATTTTATTCCATTTTAATGGCTAACTAATATGCCATGGTGTGTATACACCACAGTTTCACTACCAATTCATCCACTGAAGGGCATCTAGGTTGGCTCCACAGTTTAGCTATTGTGAATTGTGCTGCTCTAAACATTGATGTGGCTGTGTCCCTGTAGTATGGTGTTTTTACATCCTTTGTGTATAGTCTGAGGAGAGGGATAGCTGAGTCAATGGTGGTTCCATTCCTAATTTTCCAAGGAATCTCCACACTCTTTTACACATTGGCTGCACCAATTTGCAGTCTCACCAGCAATGTATGAGTGTGCCTTTTGTCCCACATCCTCACCAACACTTGTTGTTTTTCTTCATAATAGCTGCCATTCTGACTGGAGTGAGATAAAATCTTAGTT
The DNA here is from genome assembly GCF_001458135.2 of Marmota marmota marmota. Taxonomy (NCBI): domain Eukaryota; kingdom Metazoa; phylum Chordata; class Mammalia; order Rodentia; family Sciuridae; genus Marmota; species Marmota marmota. The sequence goes on along the minus strand of NW_026008726.1, from coordinate 1,140 downwards.
TGGATTTCCAAATCTCTAATTGCTATGTTGAACTTTTATGCATATATTTGTTGCTCAATTGCATGTCATATTCTGAGAACTGCTTGTTCAGTTCCTTGATCCATTTATCGATTTTTTTTTGGGGGGGGGGTGTTAAGATTGAGTTCTTCATATACCCTAGAGATGAGTGCTGTATCTGACATGTGTGTGGTAACAATTTGCTCACAGGACGTAGGCTGTCTCTTCACCTCATTGATTGTTTCTTTTGCTGAGAATATGTTCAGATTGATCTGTCCACTTATTGATTCTTGGTTTTAATTCTTTCACTATAGGAGTCTTATTAAGGATGTCAGGGCCTAATCCAACCTGATGAAGATTTGGACCTACTTTTTCTTAGGTGCAGGGTCTCTGGTTTAATTCTTAGGTCCTCGATCTCAACTCAACTTTGAGTTGAGTTTGTGCATGGTGAGAGATAGGGACTTAATCTCATTTTGCTTCATATGAATTTCCAGTTTTTCCAGCACCATTTGTTGAAGAGGCTTTTTCTCCAATATGATTTTGGTATCTTGGTCTAGCATGACATAACCATATTTATGTGAGTTATTCTGTCTTCTCTATTCTGTACCATTGGTCTACATGTTTATTTTGGTGCCACTACTATGCTGTTTTTGTCACTATTGCTCTGAAGTATAGTTTAAGGTCTGGTATAGCAATGCCACCTTCTTTACTCTTCTTCCTAAGGATTGCTTTGGCTATTCTGGTCTCTTTATTTTTTCAGAATTAATTTCATGATTCCTTTTTCTATTTCCATGAGGAATGTCATTGGGATTTTGATTGGAAGTGCATTAAATCTGTATAGTGCTTTTGGTAGTATGGTCATTTTGACATTCCTAATTCTGCTTATCCAAGGACAAGGTAGATCTTTCCACCTTCTAAGATCTTCTTTGATTTCTGTCTTTAGCATTCTGTAGTTTTCATTGTAGAGGTCTGACACCTCTTTCATTACATTGAATCCCAATTTTTTGAGGCTATTTTAAATGGGGTAGTTTTCCTAGTTTCCCTTTCAGAGGATTTGTCACTGATGTACAGATTCCCTGTGATTTATGGGTGTTTATTTTATATCCTGCTATTTTGCTTAATTCTAGTGGTTTTCTGGTGGAA
>NW_026008725.1:0-3547 GCF_001458135.2 Marmota marmota marmota | reverse complement strand
CAGGAGGAGGAGGAGGAGGAGGAGGAGGAGGAGGATTATGTGCAGGGAAAATGTGCATGTATTCTTTTAGGAAAGAAAATTTCAAGAATGATTCCAGGGGATGAAACAGAGATCCAGAGTCAAATGTTGTCCTTTCTCCCCATGTAGTTCTTAAATTTTCTCTAAAAGAAAATAAGATTCTTGTTTATTTATTCATTCCTTCAGCAATACCAGTATGTACCTACTCTTTTGTAGGCACTGTGCCAGGTCTTGGTTCAAGAATAATACATGTGACGTATTTTGTGAAGTATATACAAGTGTGGAAAAAAGTTACTAAACACTAGGAGAATGTATGTTCTTTTGCAATAAAGTCTATTGTTAAGGAAACAGAAGGATGGGGACATTTGACTCCACAATGACATCATAAACACCTCACTCTTCAGCCTGAATAGCTTCCTAGAGCCCATGCAACATAACAGTCTACAGCTTCAGGCTACTCCCCGCTCTGAAGGCTGCAGGGGGCAGAGGCCTGTAGCAACACAGATGGGACTCGGCTGGAGGCAAGCTGCTGCAGCAGGCAGAGCCCCTCACAGTGGGCCAACGTGTTCACAGTGACTGCGGGGAGACCCAAAAAACCTTGTGCTGCTGTTTTGAAAGAACTTTTTACGTATATTCAGATCTCTACAAGTTGGGAATAGGTGTTTGCTGCCAAGGAGGACTTTTAGTTTGGAATGTGAAATACTCCTGGATGTTTACCTGTGGTTCCTTCACAAATGTAAGGTTGGCTGTGGCCCATTCTAAACCCCTCTGCCTATGGTGAGAGGATAGTAGTTTACCTCCCATTTTACCAAGAGAGGTAAAATTGCCTGAGTCGTCCCTCATGCCCTGAGTCCCATCTCAAATATCCTAATCCTCTCCTGAAAATCTCACTTAACCACATGACTACAGGAGCCAGGAGGGGAAGAGATGCTGAGAGGTTGTCAGAGCAAAGAAGAAAAATGCAAAACTCATCTTCTTCCAGTTCACTCATCCGCTGTATAAATATGTATTATCCACCGTGTGCCAGATACTAATCTAGGCATGTAGGAAAAAGCAATAAACATAAGAGACCAAAAAAAAAATATTCCTCATAATGATACTTTATTTTAGCTGGGATGGACAATAAAAACAAGTCTACTAAATGTTTTAGAATTGTTTTAATATGAGTAATTAATGCTACTTGTTGCAAAATAAATTCCTCAATACCTCACTAACTTAACCAATAAAGCTTTATTTTCCCTTATATCATAGTCTGTTATGTGCTGTGAGCCCCCATTTATCTTGTGGTTAAATAACCCGGAAAATGGCATCTAAAGTTACCAGGACAAAAAGCCAAAGAAGATAAAACTACACTAGGCAAAGCCCCCCTCCACTAACCAATGACACACCAGGTTACTTCTTCCTATATTTGATTGGTCAAAATTGGTCACATGTCCCTATACAAGTCAGATTGGAGGCTGGGAAATATAGAGTAGCATATAGATATTAGATGAGCATTCGGGGTCTCTGACACAGTATGTTTGAAAGTAAAACATGTAATGATAAAATAAGGAATAATGGAAGGGGACCTTAGGGGTATAGAGGTACTCCATGGTGGCCAGGCAGTTCTCAAGCCTCAGGTGACTTACAAAAACATATTTGAAAGTCAGGGAAGTATCTACGGAGATATTTTCGAGAAGAGAATTATTTTAGGCAGAAGAAATAGGCAAAGCAAAAGATCATAACGCAAGATTGTGCTTTTCTTGCTTGGGGTGAGTCCAAGGATGCCCTGGGGCCAGAGCAGGCTGAGTGGAAGAAGAGAGGAGAAGACCAGGTCAGAGGCACCACAGGTCCCTCAGGGAGGGGCTTATTGCTCACTCTAAGAAGTACTGCCTTTACTCTGAAATGGGGAGACTTTCCTGAATTTTGAACAAAGGAATAACATGATTAAATTTTAAATACTCACTGCGGAGGAGGGTGTATTTAGAATACACTAAAGTATTCAAAAGAGGAAAGCAGAAGCAGGAGTAGGGAGACTACTGCAGTAGCCCAAGATGTGGTGATGGTAGCACCCCCTAGGGTGTAGCAATGGGAATGCTGAGACGTGGTTGACTCTATACTTCTATTGGAGGTAGAGCCAACAGAAATTCCTGGCAAAAGTTACTTTGTGTGCAAGAGAAAAAGGGGTCACAGGCTCATACCCAGGCTTTGGTGAGAGCCTCTGGATGGACAGAGCTGCCTTCACATGAGGAGAACCTGTGGATGGAGCAGGTTTTGAAGTTCATCTAATGAGACCAGAGATGATACTGGTGTTGAAAATCAGATCCCAGTCCTAGTGTCGAAGACTGAACACCCAAGAAATGCTGAGGCAAGCGCAAAAAGTTTTATTTAAAGGATAGAAGAGAGAGAGAGATAGAGAGAGAGAGAGAGAGACTGCTCCGCAGAGGAGGGGGGGTCCAAAGCTGGTGCCTGAGGGAATGGGGGTGTCCTGCCCCCTTTATCCTTTCTTCTTATCTTCCACAGGGCCAAAAGGTAGGACAGGAAACTTCCGGGTGCCTCTCCATATCTACCCAGAAAAGCAGGAAGGGAGCCCCCCAGGGGTGCTTCATTAACAACTCCTTGCTGAGAGGAAAGATTCCCTGGGATGGAGGTGTTAGCATTTGATTTCCTTTGAATCAGCCCCCATCTTCCTGACCCAATCGTTGTTCATTACCTACCCCGACTGTCCTTTTGCTCCTTTTGTCACCAATGGAGACACTAAGCTTAGATACTCAAATTCAGATACACAAATATTGAGTTAATTACAGAGGTCCAGATTTAAAATATAATTTAGAGAGTTACTGTCATACAGTTGGCATTTAAGCAATGAAACTGGAGGAGCTCATCCAAGCAGTGAGGAAACAGAACGGGATTAGTGATTAAACCCAGAGGTACTAAGCAGGTCAGAGAGAAAGGGAAGCTCCAACAACAAAAGTCGGAGAAGGAGCAGCCAATGAGGAAGAGAGGAAAACAAGGGTGTGGTGTCCTGGACACCCAGAGCAAAAAAGTGCTTTCAAGGAAGATGAGTGAACACCTGAGTCAAAGGTCAAACGCTGCAGACAAAGGGAAGTACGATCTAATCACTGAAGAATGGATTTATTAAGAAAGTCAGTGGTTATATTGGAAAGAGGTTTTTTCCAGGGAAAATAAAGAATTTTCATTGGTGATGTGGGGTCAACACCTAATCTGATTTAAGAGAAAATGAAGGGGAGAGGAATTAGATACACAGAAAATAAAGAACTTTGGAGAAATTTTGCTGAAATTTGCAGCAAAGGCATGGAACATTGGCAAGAAAAAATGAGGGCTAAGAAAAGGATTCTCAAACATAGGAAGTTAATCTCACATTTGTCTGTTGATTTGAATGTTCCAATAACACACAAATATTGAGTTAATTACAGAGGTCCAGATTTAAAATATAATTTAGAGAGTTACTGTCATACAGTTGGCATTTAAGCAATGAAACTGGAGGAGCTCATCCAAGCAGTGAGGAAACAGAACGGGATTAGTGATT
>NW_026008724.1:0-3547 GCF_001458135.2 Marmota marmota marmota | reverse complement strand
ATCTTCTCTCTCTACCCCATCTACTGTAATTCATTTCTCTCCTTGTTTATTTTCCCATTCCCCTCACAACCTCTTATATGTAATTTTGTATAACAATGAGGATCTCCCTCCATTACCATGCAATTTCCCTTTTCTCTCCCTTTCCCTCCCACCTCATGTATCTGTTTAATGTTAATATTTTCTTCCTGCTCTTCCTCCCTGCTTTGTTCTTAGTTGCTCTCGTTATATCAAAGAAGACATTTGGTATTTGTTTTTTAGGGATTGGCTAGCTTCACTAAGCATAATCTGCTCTAGTGCCATCCATTTCCCTGCAAATTCCATGATTTTGTCATTTTTAGTGCTGTATAATACTCCATTGTGTATAAATGCCACATTTTTTTATCCATTCATCTATTGAAGGGCATCTGGGTTGGTTCCACAGTCTAGCAATTGTGAATTGTGCTGCTATGAACATCGATGTAGCAGTATCCCTGTAGTACGCTCTTTTAAGGTCTTCAGGGAATAGTCCGAGAAGGGCAATAGCTGGGTCAAATAACCCAATCAACAAATGGGCCATAGACCTGAACAGACACTTCTCAGAGGAGGACATACAAGCAATCAACAAGTACATGAAAAAATGCTCACCATCACTAGCAGTCAGAGAAATGCAAATCAAAACCACCCTAAGATACCATCTCACTCCAGTAAGATTGGCAGCCATTATGAAGTCAAACAACAACAAGTGCTGGAGAGGATGTGGGGAAAAGGGTACTCTTGTACATTGCTGGTGGGACTGCAAACTGGTGCGGCCAATTTGGAAAAAAGTTTATTTCTAAAGGCTACAGTGGAGTTAGCACCCTCAAAAAGGACCAGGATTCAGGTAAGCCAAGAAAAGAGAATTTCCAGGGAAGTCAACAGGTACAAGAGATCATTGAAGAACTGAAGATTCACAGGGAATTTCAGAAGGGAGAGAGAAGAGTGGAATCTGGGCCACTACTAGAGCCATAGAGCAAGCATTATAGTCTTGACAGGTCAGGAGAAGGTAAAGACGACTTAGAGATGGGCTTTGGGCCTGACCATTAATGACAAAAACTAGAGAGACTAGTTCTGGTCCTAGTGGACAGACTTTTTGACTCACCCAACCTTGCTTTATGTCACTTTGGAGCATGTTCATGACAAATAAATACGCTTGTCTTTGCAAAAAAAAAGGGTTCTTGTTGAGCATTATCTTCAGCATTTACTTAGTCCTTGGCTAAATAAAAATTTTTTAAAAAGCAGAATCCTTCTCTTTCTTCTTCTAAGTGTCTCACCTTTGAAGCATAAAATGTTCCTCTTCTCCCAGAAAGCATCTGAACTGCCTTAATGTTTTTAAGATTACTTGCTTATCACCAGATAAAATAGTACAAATGATTTTCTACTTAGGATGGGGTTACATCAGGATAAGCTTATCCCAAGTTGAAAATGTCAAAGTCAAAAATGCATTTAATACACATAACCTAACAACCTTCATAGCTTAGCAACACAGTACATGCTAGGATACGAAAATCCCATGGATGACTGGGAATTGGGACTCCCTGATACTGCTCAGCAGTGAGAGAGAGCATTGTATCACATTTCACTGATCAGCGGAAAAAAATCAAGATTCTAAGTGTCGTGCATATGGAACATCTTCTGTCAGTTTCATGATGAGTCATCATCATACATACATCAGGAACTGATGGTATTTTTTGTGTCCTTTAGGGCAATATTTATCTAAAGCCCCAAGTTCAATCCTCAAAACCTCCCCCCCAAAAAAGGAAAATTTAAATAAACTTGTCTAGCCAATATTTAAGTTCATGCTATGATATAAGGTTTGTGAAAAAAATTAAAGTTCATTCAAATAACTATCATATAAATCAATATTTATATGTAAATCAATAAATAATAATTTATTATAATCAGAAGCACTCAGATACTAACAGAATCCATCTAGTTTTGAACTTGTATAAATTTGGAAATAGATTTTTTTAAATATTCAAATAATGGAGATACTAGAAAATATCATGAGTCAAAAAAGTAGGCAAGATCTTGAACTATAAATAAAAATTGTATACATCCTACTAAATTTAATGAATAAATGTCAGAAATTAAGTAACATACCTCAGAAACTAAGTATTTTTAAATATTGGTACTGATAAGCTGATCATAAATCATAAATGTTTTAAGTGGTTAAAATTCTAAGTCTGAAATTATAAAATAAGTCAAATATCAGTATACTCAGGAAAATTTTTTAAGAAGTCAATTTTTTAAAAATACAGAACAATTTGCAGTATGGGTAAGTCTTTTCCTCCACATCCTCTCCAACATTTACTGTTGTCTGTATTATTGATAACTGCCATTCTGACTGGCATAAGATGATATATTACAGTAGTTTTGATTTGCATTTCTATAATTACTAGAGATATTGAAAATTTTTTCATGTGTTTGTTGATCAAATGTATATTTTCTTTGAAGAAGTGTTTGTTCTGCTCCTTAGCCCATTTATTGATTGGGTTGTTTGATTTTTTGGTGATGGGTTTTTTGAGTTCTTTATATACCCTGGATATTAGTGCTCTATCTGACATGTGTGGGGCAAAAATTTGCTCCCCAAATGTTGGCTCTCTGTTCACCTCATTGATTGTGACTGCAAATTGGTGCAACCAATCTGGAAAGCAGTATGGAGACTCCTTAGAAAACTTGGAATGAAACCACCATTAGACCCAGCTATCCCACTCCTCTGTCTATACCCAAAGGGCATAAAATCAGCATGCTACAGTAACACAGCCACATCAACATTTATAGCAGCTCAATTTACAATAGCTAAACTACAGAATCAACCTAGATGCTTTTCAGTAGATGATGGATAAAGAAACTGTGGTATATATACATAATGGAATATTACTCAGCATTAAAGGAAAATAAAATTATGGCATCTTCATATAAATGGATGGAGTTGGAGAATATCATGCTAAGAGAAGTAAGCCAATCCTAAAAAAGATAAGGTCAAATGTTCTCTCTGATAAGTGGATGCTGATCCGTAATGGGGAGGGGGGAAGCATGGGAAAAATGGAGGAACTTTCAGTAGGCAAAGGGGACAAAGAGTAGGGAGAGTGCATGGGGGCAGGAAAGATGGTTGAATGAGATGGACATCACTACCCTAGGTATATGTATGACTGCACTTATGGTGTGATATTATATCATGTACAACCAAAGAAAAGAAAAGTTGTGCTGGAATTGTGTATAATGAATCAAAATGCATTCTGCTGTCATATATATCCTAATTAAAATAAATTAGATTAAAAATACTGAACAATTCTGTATCTTTATAAGGTAAAGAAAAATAAATTTCATAAAATAAGAGAATATTAGTCTTCCTGGTTATATTTATTATTATGTACTAGGCAGTGAGTGCTCTATGCTTGACTTTAACAAACTAATGCCTACAATCAAATCTAGTCCAAAGTCTGTTTCTGATGTTTCTTGACAGGATTTTGCATTTTTAAAGGGTGGTAAAACAAGAAGAGTAAAAAAAAAAAAAAAAAAAAAAAAG
>NW_026008723.1:0-3547 GCF_001458135.2 Marmota marmota marmota | reverse complement strand
TTTTTTTTGGCCCTTTGGATTGAATCCAGGGACACTTAACCACTGAGCCACATTACCAGCCCTCTTCATTATTTTTTATTTTGAGACAGGGTCTCGCTAAGTTGTTGAGGCTGGTTTTGAACTTGGAATCCCCCTGTCTCAGTCTCTCAGTTGCTGGGATTACAGGCATGCACTGCTGCATCCAGCTGCTAGTTACACTTTTAAATACATTCATGCTATGGCAAAGAAAAATGTTTCACATTTTTTTCACTACATGTTTTTTTCTAAGTCTGAAAGCATGGCATTCCTTAGAACAACAAGAAAAAATAACTTAGTTTTGCTTAAAAATTAAGGAACTCTCTGAATAGTGTTCCAGTAAGAATACCTGAAAATATTTTTTTTTCAAATCTCAGTCATGAACCATATCTCTGCATATTTCCACACAGTCTATATCTGATGCTCTTCCTGCACCTCTTGGTGACGCGACTGTCAGCAGTGGTGCCAAGTCTTCAAAAAAACAGAAAAAGAACACAAATTGGACCGATGAGGAGATTGTGGCGAAAATAAGTATGTTATCTACTTTTCATATTATTTATGAGTTAACATTTCTTAAAACATTTGCCCCAAGTCTGGGATAGAGCTCAGTAGCAGAGCACTTGCCTGGTGTATGTAAGGCCCTCAAGCCTTCCACAGCACTGCAAAAAAAAAAACCCAGTTGAATTGAAATATATACCATTTATTTTAGCTAAGGCAGAAAAACTGTTTCTTATAGAAGTAATGGCTTCAGTTCAAATGTAGTGAGCTGGGCATGGTGGCACATGACTATAATCCCAGCAATTTAGGAGATTGAGGCAGAAGATTTCAAGTTCAAGGTCAGTCTGGGTAACTTAGTGAGACTGTGTCTCAAAATAAGATATAAAGGGCTGGGCACATAGCTCAGAGGTAAAGTGCCCCTGGATTCTACCGCCAGTACCACCCCCAAAAAGTGAAGGCAAAATATTATTCATTTTTTTGTTATTGCATTTGAAATATATTATGCATTGATAGTGAAGTCAGTCCCTTCAGGAGCAATACTATTTCCTATGAGCCAAATGTAAAGGGTATGAACATGGACACAGTTGGAAACCTTATCAAAGGAGGTTTGTATATATTTGTCCAGACCTTTAGCTTTTCAAAATAGAAACATTTAGTCATAAAATATATTTAAAGGAAAAACATGTTTTCCATGTCTCTTTAAAATCACTTAATATCAGTGGCCTGAATCAAGCATTATAAATAATGTAAACAGTTCCAGGAAGGAGGTAACAATAATGTCTGATTACAAGCCCCCACTAACTATAGTTATAAAGAACAATGTGATGTAAAAGCTCAAGGAAAAATACTTTAGAGATGGGTGTTATAAGCACTTACGTATTCAACGTTTATTTGTTCTGGATTCCTCAGTATTTTCCAATATAAAACTGCTTTAACTGTGACATCCTAGAGATATTTGTATATAGGGCTGCTGCTTTAAAAAATAAACTAAATTAGTTTAGGTGTGACTATTCATTTGTGACCTTTAGTTATCACATCCCCTGTCTTTATGCCCTTAGCTTCTTGGCTTGAATCTTAGTAGCTAACTTGAGATTGAATTACCTACATAAGATTATTTATGTGAGTTTCCTTGACATGGCCCTGTCTTCTTTTATATTGAGTAAGTGAATTTTTAATGTGATTTTCTTACATTTTGACTTTACTGGTCATCAGAATTCACACTAGGGTTTTATATCCAACCTCCTAATTTTACCATTTCTTGGTCATTACTTTGAACATTGCTAAAACAGATATATGATTATTCCATAGTAGAGTAATATCTGTAGTAGGAGGTGATTTCCTAAATATATTGAAAAAAGATATCCTAGAATAGTCAGAAAAGTCAGTTAGGATTATTCATTTGGCTATCATTCATTTATTATTACTGATAGTTGTTTCATAATTTATCATTAGTGTATAATACATGCAGTGAGGAAGAAAAGTAGAGTGCAGAATTTCCCATGAATTGCCAAGTTGTTGTTTGTTTTTGAACCTAGGGGTGCTTTACCACTGAGCTACACCCCAATCCTTTTCATTTTTTTTTTTGTTTGGAGACAGGGTCTCACTGAGTTTCCAAGACTGGTCTCCAGCTTGTGATTCTTTTGCCTCAGCTCCTGGTTATTTGGGATTTCAAGCATGTGCAGACTAGAACATTCAATTGTTCTGAAATGTCATGATGTTTGAGAAAGTGATTGATTAGGAGTCCCAACCTAATGGAGAGTATGTGTCTTCTTGTTTCGAACACACTTTTGCTTTTCTTAAGTTTCTTCAGTGTTTTGTTTGGAACCATTTATTGTTGAAACTTGATGTGTTTGAAAACCACTGTTTTAAAATCAGTAGAGTTTATTAAAAGGAATGGTGATAGTAAAATTAATTTGTTTTTAAAATGCTTGACTGAACTTTCAATGTTGTTTTTGTTTAAAATAGGAACTATGGTGAGCATTGGTGACCCTAAAACAAAATATACAAGATATGAAAAAATTGGACAAGAGTAAGTGTTTATGATTGTATTGTTATAATATTCACTACTTACTGGGTATTCAACATAAGCTCTCCTCCCTCCCCCACACCAACATAAGAACTCACTATATTCTATGAGTGGTACCTTATTGTGTAAATACATAATGCAATTGTTCAAAAACCCTACATGTTAACAATGACTTTACATCATTGTTTCTTCTTGAATGTTATTTCTCATAGATGTAAGGGGTTATTAGATGGAAAAGTTGCCCATGACATGTTTAAAAGCCAACTTTATTGCAGGATTATAGGCCATAAAATCTCTTGACTTGGGGCTGGGTATGAAGTTCAGTGTAGAGCATGTGTCTGAATTACATGAGGTCTTGGCTTCCATCCCTGGCATTGCAAAACAAAAGCAAAGCAAAGCAAAGCAAAAACCCACACATTGATCTGGGCTTGCTGGTGCACACCTATAATCCCAGCAACTCAGGAGGCTGAGTTAGGAGGATGGCAAGTTTTCAGCCAGCCTCAGCAATTTAGTTAAAACCTAAGATAAAAAGGACTGGGGAGTTAGCTCAGTGCTAAGGTACCCCTGGGGTTCAATCCCAGTACTAAATAAATAAATAAATACCCAAAATGTTTTTGAATCCTATTATTGAGTATTGATCTTTGAGTCTGCCACTCTGATTTTGTTCAGTAATTTGTTTTTAAACTATGCTAAGCTCTTTCCTGTATTGCTTTAGAGCAAATGAGCATCTTGAATTTTTATTGTTACTAATCTCTAGAAAATGTTCTATGAACTTAGAGAGAATTAGTAGGATTTAGAATGAGAATTTTTGGAAACATCCTTAATTTCTTTTTTAACAACTAAATTCAGTTCAGCACTGATTTTAATGCTAACAAAAAATTGAAAATCAACTGAATATTTTGAACATGATAATATGTTGAATAATTAATAATGAGTGAATAAGAATCATGCCTATGTATGTGGATAGGTATCAGAAATCCAGGTGAATTATATTAGTTTATTTGTGGT
>NW_026008722.1:30890-51397 GCF_001458135.2 Marmota marmota marmota | reverse complement strand
TTAGGGTTAGGGTTAGAGTTAGTTTTAGGGTTAGGTTAGTGTTAAGGTTAGAATTAGGTTATTGTTAGGGTTAGGGTAAAAGGTTTGAGTTTAATGTTAGGTTATGTTTAGATTTAGGGTTAGTGTTATGGTTATGGTAAGTGTTAGTTTAAGGGTTAGCGTTAGGGTTGGGGTTAGTGTTAGGCTTAGGGTGAAGGTTAGGTTTAGGCATTTAGTTAGGGTTAGGGTTAGGTTTCGGGATAGTTTACAGTTACTTCTGGGATAGGATTAGATTTAGTGTTAGTGTTACGGTTATGGTTAGGGTTAAGTTTAGGTTTAGTTTTAGGATTATATTTAGGGTTATGGTTAGTGATTGTTTTTGAGTTAGAGTTACAGTTTGGGTTATGTTTAGGTTTAGTTTTAGAGTTAGGGTAGAATTAGGGTTAAATTTGTTTTTAGGTTTAGTATTAGGGTTAGAGTTATGATTTGTGTTAGGGTAAGTTATATGGTTAGGGTTACTGTTAGGGTTAAAGTTAGATTTAGGTTTTGGGTTATGGTTATTAAGAGGAATAATGTGAGGCGTAGGGTTAGGTTAGAGTTATTTTTAAGGTTACACGTAGGTTAGGGTAGGTTTTAGGTTTAGGGTTAGTGATAGGAATAGTTTTAAGGTTAATGTTATGGATAGGGACAGGATTAGTGTTAGGTTTAGGGTTAGGTTTATGACAGTATAGGGTTTAGGTTAGGATTAGAGTTAGGGTTACTGTTAGTTTTAGTGTTAGGGTTAGGGTTAGGGTTAGGGTTAAAGTTAGGAAATGGTTAGGGTTAATTTTATGTTAAGGTTAAGGTTACATTTTGGCTTAGGTTTTTTGTTAGCTAAAGATTAGGTTTAGGGTTAGGGTTACTTTAGGGTTAGGGTTAGGTTTAGGGTTAGTATTAGAGTTAATGTTAGGGTTAGGGTTAGGGTTAAGGATAGGTTTAGTGTTGGGTTTATTGTTAGTTTTAGGGTTAGTTTTAGGGATAGGTTAAGGTTTAGGTTTAGTGGTAGAGTTAGTTTTATGGTTAGGGTTAGGGTTACAGTTAAAATTAGGTTTAGTGTTAGTGTTAGGTTTAAGTTAGTTTTAGGGTTAGGTTAATTTAGAGTTAGAGGTAGGTTAGTGTTATTGTAAGTGTTAAGTTTATCGTTAGGGATATTTTTAGTGTTATGTTTCGGGTTAGGTTTAGGGTTAGGGTTAGTGATAAGGATAGGGTTGGGGTTAGAGTTAGTGTTAGCATTAGGGTTAGGGTTAGTGTTAAGTTTAGTGTTAGGGTGAGGGTTAGGGTTAAAGTTAGGAAACGCTTAAGTTTAGTGTTATGTTATGGTTAGGGTTATGTTTTTGGTTAAGGTTTGTTTTATAGAGTTATGGTTATGGTTAGTTTTAGGGTTACTTTAGGTTTATGGTTAGGGTTAGTGTTAGGGTTAGTGTTAGGATAAGGTTAGCATTAGAGTTAAAGATCGGTTTATTGTTAGGGTTTTGGTTAGTTTTAGGTTAGCGTTAGGTTTTGGTTTAGAGTTAGGGTTATGTTTTGTGTAAGGGTTAGTGTTAGAGTTCAGGTTAGTGTTCGGGTTAGGGATTGTGTTAGGGTTAGAATTAGTGTTAGTGTTAGTTTGAGGGTTAGGTTTTTGTTTAGGGTTAGTTGTAGGTTATGGGTTATGGTTAGGTTTAGGGTTAGTGTTTGGGTTAGTATTAGAGTTAGGTTTAGGGATAGTGTTTGATTTAGTGTTATGGTTAGTGTTAGAGTTATTGTTAGGGTTAAAGTGAGGCTTAGGTTTAGTGTTAGGGAAGGGTTAGGGTTAGGGTTAGAGTTAGTGTTAGGATTAGGCTTAGGTTTATGGTTTGTGCTTTTTTTTAGGTTTAAGGTTCGGCTAGGGTTATTGTAAGTGTTTGGGTTAAGTTTAGGGTTAGGTTTATTATTAGGTTTCGGGATAGTTTTAGGATTAGTATTATCATTAGTTTTACGGTTAAGCTTTTTCTTAAAATTAGAATTAGGTTAGGGTATAATTAGTTGTTAGGGATAGGGTTAGGGTAAGTGATAGTGATAGGGTAAGGATTTGGGTTAGTGTAAGGTTTTGGTTAGAGTTAGGTTTTGGTTATAGTTAGGGTTAGGGTTTGTGTTATGATTAGGGTTAGAGTTTTGGCTGGGTTTAGAATTTCAGTTAAAAATAGGGTTAGGGTTAGTGTTAGTGTTAGGGTTAGTTTTAATGTTATGGTAAATTTAGCGTTAGGGTTAGGGCAAGTTTTATGTTTAGGGATAGGCTTACATTTTCAATTAATTTTAGTTTTAGTCTTAGGTTTAGGGTTAGGTTTAGTGTTAGGATTAGGGTTAGGGTTAGTCTTAGTATTAGGGTTAGGGTTAGTGTTAGGTTTAGGGTTAGGGTTTGTGTTGGGGTTATGGTTAGTGTTATACTTTGGATTATGATAAGGGTAACATTTAGGGTTAATGTTAGGTTAGGATTAGGGTTAGGGTTAGGTTTATGGTTAGTGTTAGGGTTAGGGTTAGTATTAGGGTTAAATTAGGTTTTGGGTTAGGGTTAAGGTTAATGTTAGGGTTACCATTCATATTAGGTTTAGGTTTAGGTTTTAATTTAGGGTTAGTGTTAGAGTTAGGGTTAGATTTAGGGTTAGTGTTAGTGTTTGGGTTAGCAATATAATTAGGTTTAGGGTTACTGTTAGTATTAGGGATAGGGTTAGTTACAGGTTTATGGTTAGGTTTAGGGTGAGATTTAGGTTTAGGGTTATTTTTAGTTAAGGTTAGGTATAGGGTTTGATTAGGGTTAGGATTATTGTTAGAATTAGGGTTAGGGTTAGGATTATAATTAGAATTAGTGTTACGGTAGGGTTAGGGTTAAGGTTAGAGTTAGTGTTAGGTTTAGGGTTAGGGTTAATGTTAGAGATATGATAAAGGTTAAAATTAGGGTTAGGTTTAGTGTTACATTAGGATTAGGGTTAGTGTTTGGTAAAGGTTTAGTGTTAGGGTGAGGTTAAGGGTTAATGTTACGGTTAGGGTTAACTTTAGGATTAAGGTAAGGTTTCGGGTTAGGGTTATGATTAGAGTTAGATTAAAGTTAGTGTTTTGTTTAATTTTTTAGTTAGGGATAAGGTTAGGGTTAGGGTTTTGGTGAAGGTGTTAGGGTTAGGGTAGTGTTTGGGTTTGTGTTAGAAATAGGATTAGGATTAGTGTTATTATTAGGTTTAGGGTGAGGGGTAGAGTTAGGATTAGGGTTATTGTTAGAGTTAGGTAAATTTTATGCTTTGGGTTAGAGTTAGTGTTAGGGTTAGGTTTAGGGTTAGGATTAGGTTTAATGTTAGTATTAGACTTACGGTTAGGTTTACGTTAGGGTTGGGTTAAGGTTAGGGACAAGGTGAGGGTTCATGTTAGTGTAAGGGTTAGGGTTATTGTTAGTATTAGGTTTAGGTTTGGAGTTTGGATTAGTGTTTGTATTAGGGTTAGGGTTAAGTTTAGGGTTAGACTTTGGGATAGGATTAAAGTTAGGTTTAGGTTTAGTGTTACAGTTTGGCTTAATGTTTGTGTTAGGTTTAAGATTAGGCTTAGTGTGAGGTTTAGGTTTAGGGTTTGGGTTAGTTTTAGGGTTAGGTTTATTGTTACGGTTACAGTTAGGGGTAGGGATATGTTTAGGTAAGGTTTAGTTTTAGGGTTAGGGTTACAATTAGGATTAGGTTTAGTTTTAAGATTATGGTTAGGGTTAGTCGTGAGTTTAGGTTTAACTTGAGGTTTATTGTTAGGCTTAGGGTTATGGTTAGGATTAGTGTTATAATGAGGCTTAGGGTTAGTGTTAGTGTTAGTTATAGAGTTACAGATAGGATTAGGTTTAGGGTTATGGTTATGATTAAGGTTAACATTAGTGTTAGGATTAGAGTTAGGTTTAGTATTAGAGTTAGTGATGAGGTTAGCATTGGGGTAAAAGTTAGTGTTAACATTGGGTTTGGGTTAATGTTCTAAAGGTTTAGTGTTAGGTTTAGGGTTGAAGTTAGGGTGAGGCTTAGGGTTACTCTTAGGCTTATGTTTAGGGTTACAGTTAGTGTTAGGGTTAGGTTTAGGGTTAGGGTTAGGATTAGGTTTAGGTTTATGGTTAGTGTTAGTGTTAGGTTAGTGTTAGGGTTATGGTTTAGTGTTAGTGTTAGGTTTAGTGTAAGGGTTAGGTTTAGTATTAGGTTTTTGGTTAGGTTTATGGTTATTCTCAGATTAGGATTAGGGTTAAGGTTAGTGTTAGGTTTAGGGTTAGATTTAGGGATAGGAGTTGTGTTAGCATTAGGGTTAGGTTTAGCGTTAGGTTTAGGGTTAGGGTTAGGCTTAGGGTTAGTGTTAGGTTTAGGGTTAGGGTTAGAATTAGTGTTAGGGTTAGGTTTAGAATCATGGTTAGGCTTAGGGTTAGGATTAGGGTTATGGTTAGTGTTACAGTTAGGGTTAGGGTTACGGTTTGGATTAGGGTTACGTTAGGGTTAGGGTTAGTGTTAGTTTTAGGTTAGGGTTAGTGTTAGGTTTAAGTTTAGGTTGAGGTTTAGTGTTAGGATGAGGGTTAGCGTTATTGTTAGGATAAGTGATAGGTTTAGGTTTAGGGTTAGTGTTAGGTTAAGGGTGGGTTTTAGTGTTAGGGATAGTGTTAGGGTTAAGATTTGTGTTAGAGATAGGGTTAGGGTTAGGGTTATGGTTAGGGTTAGTGTGAAGGTTAGTATTATGGTCAGTGTTAGGGTTAATGTTAGGGTTAGTGTGAAGGTTAGTATTATGGTCAGTGTTAGGATTAATATTAGGATTAGTGTTAGGGTTAGGTTTAGGGTTAGAATTAGCTTTAGTGTTAGTGTTAGGGTTAGGTTTCCTGTTTTGGATAGAGTTAGGGTTAGTGTTAGGTTTAGGGTAAGGGTTAGTTTATGTTTTGTACTAGGGTTAGTGTTAGGGTTAGTGTTAGTATTAGGTTTAGGGTTATTGTTAGGGTTAGATTTACTGTTATGGTTATGGATATGGTTCATCTAAGGGTAAATGTTAGGGTTAGGCTTAGGTTTAGTGTTAGTGTTAAGGTTAGGGTTTGGGTTAAGTATAGTGTTAGGTAATGTATAGGTTTAGGGTTAGTGTTAGGGTTAGAGTTAGTGTTAGTGTTATGTATAGGGTTAGAGATAGGGTTAGGGTCATTGTTATATTTAGGTTTTGGGTTAGCGTTATTGTTAGGGTAAGTGTTAGGTTTAGGGTAAGTTTTAGGTTTAGTGTTAGGTTTTGAGTCAGGTTTAGGGTTATGGTTATGGTTAGTTTTAGAGTTAGCGATTGTGTTAGGTTTTATGTTAAATTTAATGTTATTATTTCAGTTAGGGTTAGGTTTAAATTGATTGTTAGGGTTAGCATGAGACTTAGGGTTAGTGTTAGGGTTAGTGTTAGTTTTACAGGAAGTTTTAGGGTTAGTGTTAGTGTTAGAGTTAGGGTTAGGGTTAGTGTTAGTGTTACAGTTAGGGTTAGGGATAGGGTTAGTGTTAGGGTTAGTGTTAGGGTTAGTGTTAGGGTTGGTGTTGGGTTATGTTTTGGGTGAGGTATAGGCTTAGTGTTATGGTTAGAATTAGGTTTATGGTTACGGTTAATTTTAGAGTTAGGGATTGTGTTAGGGTTTGGGTTGAAGTTAGTGTTAGTATTTCAGTTAGGGTTAGGATTAAGTTTATTGTTAGGGTTAACATGAGGCTTAGGGTTAGTGTTAGGGTTAGTGTTAATTTTACTGGAAGTTTTAGGGTTAGTGTTAGGATTAGGGTTAGGTTTAGTGTTAGTGTTATGGTTAGGGTTAGGGATAGGGTTATGTTTTGGGTTAGGGTTTGTGCTAGTGTTAGGGATATAATTAGGGTTAGTGTTTGTTTTAGAATTAGAATTAAGGTTAGGGTTAGGGTTAGGATTAGTGTTAGGATTAGGGTTAGGTTTGGGTTAGGGTTATGGTTAGTGTTATGGTTATGGTTAGTGTTAAGTTTCAGGATAGTGTTTGGGTCAGATTTACGTTAGGGTAATGGTTAGGGTTTGGTTAGGATTAGGTTTCAGGTTAGGGTTCGTGTGAGGGTTAATGTTAGGGTTATTGTTAGGTTTAGGTTTAGGGTTTGGGTTAGGGTTAGGGTTAGGGTTAGGGTTAGGGTTAGGGTTAGCATTAGTGTTTGGGTTAGGGTTATAGATAGCTTTAGGTTTAGTGTTAGGATTATGGTTACGGTTACTGTTTGGTTTAGGGGTAGGGTTAGGGTGAGATTTAGCATTAGGTTTACTGTTATTGTTATGGTTAATGTTAGCCTTAGGGTTAGGGTTAGGTTCAGTGTTAGGCTTAGTGTTATATTTAGGTTTAGGTTTAAAATTAGAATTCGTGTTAAACTTAGGGTTAAGGTTAGGGTTAGGTTTAGTTTTAGGGTTAGGGATAGGGTTATGTTTAGGGTTAATGTTAGGGTTAAGGTAAGGGTTAGGATTAGGGTTAGGGTTACTGTTAGTGTTCGAATTCGGGTGTTTGTTAGGGTTCGGGTTAGGGTGAGTGTTAGGGTTAGGGTTAGGGTTAGGCATTTTTAGGGTTAGGTTAGGGTTAATTATAGTGTTAGGGTTAGGTATAGGTTAGAGTTAGAGTTATGGTTAGGCTTAGAGTTAGTGTTAGGGTTAGGTCTAGGGTTAGGTTTAGTGTTATGGTTAGGGTTAGGGTTAGGTTTATGGATAGTGTTAGTGTTAGATTTATGATTAGGGTTATTCTTTGGCTAAGGGTTATGTTTATGGTTAGTGTTACGGTTAGTGTTAGGGTAAGGTTTACTTATGGTTAGGGTTAGGGTTAGGCTTTGTGAAAGTGTTCTGGCTAGGGTTAATTTTGGGTTTACGGATCAGATTAGGATTATAATTAGGGAAAGAATTAGGGTTAGGTTTAGTGTTAGAATTATGATTAGTTTAGGGTTAGAGTTAACATTAGTGTTAGGTTTAGGTGTAGAGTTAGGGTTAATGTTACTGTTAGGGTTATGGTTATGATTAGGGTTATGGTTAGTGTTAGGTTTTGGGTTATGCTTAGGGTTAGAATTAGTGATAGAATTAGGTTTGGGTTTAGGTTTATTGTTAGGCTTAGGGTTAGGGTTAGTTTTATGGTTGGAGTTAGTGTTAGGGTTAGAATTAGGGTTATTGTTAGTATTAGTGTTAGGGTTAGGGTTAGACTTAGGGTTCGTTTTAGAGTTAGGGTTATAATTTTGTTTAGGGTTAGTGTTAGGGATAGGGTTAGACAGAGTTTGTGTTAGAGTTAGGGTTATGGTTTGGATTAGGGTTAGTGTTAGTGTTAGGGTTAGGGTTATGATTAGTGTTGTGTTTAGGTTTAGGTTTAGTGTTAGGGTTAGTTTTAGAGTTAGGGTTAGGGTTAATTTTAAGTTTTGTGTTAGGGTTAACCTTAGGGTTAGTGTTAGTGTTAGGGTTAGAATTAGTGTTCGTGTTAGGGTGAGGGTTACAGTGAGTGTTAAGTTTAGAATTAGGGTTAGGGTAAGGGATAGGTTTAGGGTTAGGTTTAGTGTTAGTGTTTGTGTTAGTGTTAGGGTTAGTGTTTATTATACTTTTAGAGGTTGGGATAGGTTTAGAGTTAGTTTTAGGCTTAGGGTTAGGTTTAGTTTTAGTGTTATGATTATTGTTAGGGTTAAGATTTAGTGTTAGTGTTTAGGTTAAGATTATTGATATGATTAGGTTTAGAGTTAAGTTTTGTTTTAGTGTAAGGGTTAGGGTTAGGGTTAGAGTTAAGGTTAGGTTTAGTGTTAGGGTTAAGTTTAGCGTTTTATTTAGGATTAGGTTTAGGATTATTGTTAGGGTTAGGGTTTCAGTTAGGATTAGTATAGGGTTAGGGTTAATGTTAGTGTTATGTTTTGTGTTAGGGTTAGTGTTAGGGTTAGTGTTAGGATTAGGTTTAAGGTTAGGTTTAAGTTTAGCATTAGGGTTTGGGTTAAGCTTAGGGTTATTATTAGGTTAGGGCTAATGTTAAGTTTAGGGTTAGTGTTAGGGTTAAGGTAAGGTTTAGGATTAGTGTTAGTGTTACTGTTAAAATTAGAGTTTGATTTACTGTTCGGGTTAGGATGAGTGTTAGTGTTAGAGTTACTATTAGGGTTAGGGTTATGTTATGGTTAGTGTTAGTGTTAATTGTACTCTTAGGCTTAGGGATAGGTTTAGAGTTAGTGTAATGGTATGGGTTATGGGTAGGTTTAGGGTTAGGGTTATGTTTAATGTTAGTATTAGGGTTATGGATAAGATTAGGGTTATACTTAGGGTTCAAATTATGGTTAGGTTTAGTGTTAGGATTATGTTTAGGTTTAGACTTAGAGTTAATGTTAGTGTTAGGCTTAGAGATAGTTAGGGTTAGGGTTATGTTTAGGGTTAGGTTAGTGTTAGGTTTGAGGTTATGTTTAGAGTTAGGGTTAGTGTTACTTTGGGGTTTATGGTTAACGATAGAATTAGTGATATGATTAGGTTTGAGTTTAGATTTATTGTTAGGGTTAGAATTAGGGTTAGCGTTAGTGTTACGGTTAGTGTTAGTGTTAGGGTTAGGCTTAGGGTTAGGGTTAGTGTTAGTATGAGTGTTAGGGTTAGGGTTATACTTTGGTTTCATGTTAGAATTATGGTTACAGTTTGAATTAGTGCTAGTGTTAGGGTTAGGTTTAGGTTTAGGTTTAGGATTAGGTTTAGGGTTGAGTTTAAGTTTAGGGTTAGGGTTAGGATTGGGGTTATAGTTAAAATTAATTTTAGTTTAGGGTTAGGATTAAGTTTAAGGTTCGTGTTCGGTTTAAGTTAAGGGTTAGGATTAGGGTTAGGGTTAGTGTTAGGGTTAGAATTAGTGTTTGGTTAAGTGTTTGGGTTACGGTGAGTGAAAGGGTTAGGATTAGTGTTAGGGTGAGAGATAGGGTTAGGGTTAGGGTTAGTGTTTGTGTTTGTGTTAGGGTTAGGCTTAGGGTTTATTATAGGGTTAGGGTAAGAGATAGTTTTAGAGTTCGTGCTAGGCTTATGGTTAGGTTTATGGTTAGTGTTATGAGTAGTGTAACGGTTAGGGTTAAGGTTTGTGATAGGGTCACAGTTAAGTCTAGGCTTTGTGTTAGGTTTAAGCTAATAGTTAGGATTAGGGTTAGGGTTAGTGTTATGGTTAGGGTTATTTTTATGGTTAGTGTTAGTGTTAGGGTGAGTATTAGCATTAGGGTTAGGTATAATTTTATTTTTATGTTAGTGTTTGTGTTAGGGTTAGGTTTAGGTTTAATTATAGTATTAGGGTTAATGATAGGTTTAGAGATAGGGTTAGGATTAGCGTTATGGTTAGTGTTAGGGTAAGGGTTAGGTTTAGGGGTCGGTTTAGGTTTAGTGTTTAAATTAATGTTAGGGTTAGGGTTAGTTTTAGAGTTAGGGTTAGAGTTAGGGTTAGGGTTAGAGTTAGGTTTAGTGTTAGGAATAGGGTTAGAATTTGTGTTAGGGTTAAGTTTAGGGGCAGGGTTTTGTTAGTCTTAAGGTTAGGGTTAGTGTTAGGGTTACGAATAGGATTAGTGTTATATTTAGGGTTAGAATTAGGCTTAGGTTTAGTGTTAGGATTACAGTAAGGTTTAGAGTTAGAGTTAGTGTAAGTGTTAGGGTTAGGGGTAGGATTAGGGTTAGTGTTAGTGTTAGGTTTATTTTTAGGTTTAGTGTTAAGTTTAGGGTTATGTTTAGTGTTAGGTTTAGGGTTAAAATTAGGGTTATTGTTAGGGTTAGGGCTAGACTTAGGTTTCATGTTAGAGTTAGGCTTAGGTTTAGGATTAGGATTAGTGTTCGGGTTATGGTTAGGTTTAGGAATAGGGTTGGGTTAAATGTTAAAATTAGTGTCAGTATAAGAGTTACTGTTAGGGTTAGTGTTAGGGTTAGGGTTACGGTTAGTGTTAGGATTGGGTTAAGGGTTAAATTTAGGTTTATGGTTACGGTTACTGTTTGGTTTATGGGTAGGGTTAGGGTGAGATTTAGCATTAGGTTTACTGTTATTGTTATGGTTAATGTTAGCCTTAGGGTTAGGGTTAGGTTCAGTGTTAGGTTTAGTGTTAGGGTTAAGGTTACTTTTAGGCTTAGTGTTAGGGTTAGCATGAGTATTAAGTTAAGGCTTACATTTCAGATTAGGGTTAGTGTTAGAGTTATGGTTAGTGTTAGGGTTGGGGTTAGGCTTAGGTTAAAGGTTCATGTTACGGTTAGGGTTAGGTTTAGATTTATGGTAAGGGTTAGGTAAAGGGTTAGTGTTAGGGTTAGGGTTAGGTTTAGGATTAGGGTTAGTGTTAGGGTTAGGGTTATGGATAGTGTAAGAGATAAGGAATAGGTTAAAGGCTAATGTTAGGCATAGGGTGAGGGTTAGTGTTATGGTTAGGATTAGGGTTTGGTTTAGGTTTACTGTTAGGTTCAGATTTAGGGTTAGGTTTAGTGTTAGGGTAAGAGTTAGGGTTAAGTGTACTTTTAGTTTTAGGGTTAGGGGTAGTGTTATTGTTAGGTTAGGATTAGAATTAGGGTTATTGTTAGTGTTAGGGTTAGGTTTAGGATAAGGGTTATTGTTAGTGAAGGTTTTTGGGATATATTTAGGGTTAGTGTTATTGATAGTGTTAGCGTAGAGGTTAGTGTTAGTGTTAGAGTTATGTTTAGGATTAGTGTAAGACTTAGTGTTAGTGTTAGGGATAGGGTTAAGTTTAGTGTTAGGGTTAGTGTTAGGGTTAGAATTAGGGTTAGGTTTCATCTGAGGGTTAGGGTTTTTGTTACAGTTAGGCTTAGGATTAGGGTTAGGGTTATTGTAAGTGTTAGGGTTATGGTTACAGATAGAGTTAGTGTTAAGTTTAGTGTTAGGGTTAGGGTTAGTGTTAGGGTTTCTTTTAGGGATTCTGTAAGGGTGAGTGTTAAGGTTAGATTTAGATTTATGGTTACAGTTAGGATTCAGGTTAGAGTTAGGGTTAAGGTTAGGTTTGGGTTAGGGTTGGAGTTAAGGTTTGTGTTAGGGTTAGATTTAGGGTTAGGTTTTGTGTAGAGTAAGTGTTAGGGTTATTGTTAGATTTCGGGTTAAGGTTAGTTTTAGCGTTAGTTTTAGGGTTAGAGTTACGATAAGGGTTAAGTTAGGGCTAGGGTTAAAGTTAGTTTGGGGTTAGGGTTATGGTTACCATTAGGGTTTGTGTTAGGGTTAGTGTTAGTGTTAAAGATAGTAAAGATAGAGTTAGTGTTAGGTTTAGTGATAGGAAAGTGTTTAGGGTTAGGGTTAGTTTTTTTTTTTTTTTTTTTTTTTTTGTCAGGGTTAGTGTTAGGTTAGGTTTTTTTTTTAGGGTTAGGGAAAGGGTTAGGGTTACAGTTAGGATTATGTTTAGAGTTTGTATTAGTGTTAGGGTTAGGTTCGGGTTAGTGTTAGTGCAAGGTTTAGTGTTAGACTTAGTGTTAGTGTTACAGTTAAGGTTATAGTTAGGTTGAGGTTTAGTGTTAGGGTTAATATTACAGTTAGGGTTAGGGTTAGGCTTAGGGTTAGAGTTAGGGTTAGGGTAAGAGTTAGTCTTAGTGTTAGGTTTAGGGTTATTGTTTGTGTTAGGTTTAAAGTTAGGGTAAGGCTTAGGGGTTGTTTAAGGTTTAGGGTTAGAGTTAGGGTTAGCATGAGGGTTAGGATTAGGGTTAGTTTTAGGGTTAGGGTTAGGGTTACATTTAGGGTTGTGTTTAGGATTATGTTTTCTCTTAGGGTTAGTGTTATGGTTAAGGTTAGAGTTAGGGTTTATGTTCAGGTAAGGGTGAGGTTTAGGGTTAGATTAAGTATTAGAGTTAGGTTAGGTTTAGGGTTAGGTTTAGCGTTAGGGTTAGGGTTGGTGTTAGGGTTAGGTTTAGGGTAAGTTTTGGGTTAGGATTACAATTAGGTTTAGGGTTAAGGTTAGGGTTAGTGTTATTGTTAGGGTTTGTGTTAGGGTTAGGGTTAGAGTTATTGTTAGGTTTAGGTTTCTGTTAGTGTTTCCTTTAGGTTTAGGATTAGTGATAGTTTTAGGGTTAGGGTTAGTTTTAGGGTTACAGTTTGTGTTAGGGTTCATGTTATGTTTAAAGGTAGGGTAGTTTTAGTGTTATGGTTAGGGTTCAAGTTAGCAATAATGTTGGGGTTAGGGAGAGGTTTAATGATAGGGTTAGGGTTTGGGTTAGTGTTATGTGTAGATCTAGGATTAGTTTTCGTGTTAGTGTTAGGGTTTTTGTTAAAGTTAGGTATAAGGTTAGAGTTTGGTTTAGGGTTAGAGTTAGGTTTAGGGTTAGGGTTAGGTTTAGGGTTAGTTTTAGGGTTAGTGATAGGGTTAGGGTTATGGTTAGGTTTAGGGTTATGGTTAGGTTTAGGTTTGTATTAGGGTTAGTGTTATGGTTAAGGTTAGAGTTAGGGTTAGTGTTTGGGTTAGGGTAAGGTTTAGTGTTAGGGTATGTGTTAGGGTTAGGGTTAATGTTAGGGTTAATGTTAGGGTTTGAGTTAGATTTAGGTTTTCGTTATGGGTTAGGGCTAGGTTTACAGTTAGGATTAGGTTTTGGTTTAGGGTTAGTGTTAGTGTTAAACTTTGCATTAGAGTTAGTGTTAGGCTTAGTGTAGGGTTTGGTTTATTCTTACAGTTAGTGTTAGGGTTAGGGTTAGGGATAAGTTTAGACTTAGTGTTAGGTTTAAAGTTAGGGTTATGTTTACAGTTAGGGTTAGTGTTAGGTTTAGGGTTTACGTTAGGGATAGGTTTAGCGTGAGTTTTAGGTTTAGGGTTAGGTTTAGGTTTGCTTTTACTGTTTCGGTTCGAGTTAGGTTTAGGATTAAGGATAGTATTAGGTTTCGTGATAGGTTTGGAGTTAGTGTTTAGGGTTAGGGTTATGATTAGTGTTATGGTTAGGGTTATGTTTACTGTTAGGTTTTGTGTTAGTGTTAGGGTTAGGGTTAGGGTTAGGTTTAAATTTAGAATTCTGGTTTGGGTTAGGGTTACAGTTAGTGTTAGGGTTAGGTTTAGGTTTAGTGTTAGTGTTATTGTTAGGGTTAGGTTCAGGGTTACTGGTTGTGTTAGGGTTTTGATTTTTGTTAATGTTACAATTAAGGTTAGGTTTAGGATTACGTTATGGTTAGTTTTAATGTTTGTGTTGGTGTTAGAATTAGGGTTAGGGTTGGAATTACGGTTAGGATTAACATTAGGTTTTTGATTGAGGTTAAATGTAGGGTTATTGTTAGGATTTGGGTTAGGTTTAGCGTTACTCTTAGGTTTTAGTAAGGGTTAGGGTTAGTGTTAGTGTAAGCATTAGTGTTAGGTTCAGGGTTACTGTTAGGGTTTGAGTTACTGTTCATGATATGTTTAGGTTTAGCATTAGGGTTAGGGTTAGGTTTAGGTTTGGTGTTAGTGTGTGGGTTAGGGTTAGGGTTAGTGTTAGGGTTATTGTTAGGTTTAGGGTTATAGTTAGGTTTAGTGTTAGGGTTAGGGTTATTATTTGTGTTATGTTTAGGATTAGGGTAAGACTTACAGTTTTTGTTAGGTTTAGGGCTAAAGATAGGGTTAAGGTTACTTTTAGGCTAAGGGTTTGGGTTGGGGATAGTGTTAGTGTTAGGATTTCTGTTAGGGTTAGTGTTATGATTACAGTTATGTTTTGATTTAGGGTTAAAGTTAAGTTTAATGTTAAGTTAGGTTTATGGGCATGATTAGGGTTTTGGTTAGAATTACTGATGTTGATAGGTTTTGAATAGGTTTACTGTTATGGTTTGGGTTATGGTTGCATTAGTGTTAGTGTTTGGGTTAGGGTAACATTTTATGTTCCGGTTAGTTATAGGGTTATGGTTAGGTTTAGGATTAGAGTTAGTTTTAGCATTAGGGTAAGGGTTAGGGTTAGGGTTAGAGTAAAGTTTAGGGATAGGTTTAGTTTTAGAGTTAGCATTAAGGTTAGGTTTAGGTTTAGTGTTAGGGTGAGTGTTAAGAATAGGGTTAAAATTAGGGTTAGGTTTAGGGTAAGGTTTAGGTTTACAATTAGTTTTACTGTGAGTGTTAGGTTTACGTTTAGGGTTAGGGTTAGAGTTTGTGTTAGGGTTAGGATTATGGTTAGGGTTAGGTTTGCATTTTGGGTTAGAGTTAGTGTGAGTTTTACTGTTATGATTAAAGTTAGGGTTATTTTTAGGGTTAGGGTTCGGGTTCCAGTTAGGTTTAGGGTTAGTTTTACGGATATTGTTATGGTTAAGCTAGGGTTAGTGTTAGTGTTAAGGTTTGGTTTAGGGTTAGTTTTAGGGTTAGTGTTAGTATTAGGTTAGGTTTAGGGTTCATGATAGTGTTAGGTTTTGTGATAGGGTTAGGTTTAGGGTTAGTATGAGCATTAGGGTTAGGATTAGTTTTAGGGTTTATATAGGGTTAGGGTTTGGGTAAGTGTTAGTTTTAGTGTTAGGCTTACGGTTAGAGTTAGTTTTAGGGTAAGATATTGGGTTAGGGTTAGTTAGGGATAGGGTTAGGTTTAGGGTTAATGTTAGGTTTAGGATAAGGGTTTATGTTAGATTTAAATTTAGGGTTAGGGTTATGTTTAAGGTTACAATTATGTTTTGGGCTACAATAAGGGTTATAGTTAGGGTTAGGGTAAAGTTAGGTTTATGTTAGGTTTGGGGTTTGTGTTAGGGTTAGATTTAAATTAGAGTGAGGGTTCACGTTAACGTTAGTTTTAGGGTTAGGGTTAGGGTTAGGGTCAGTTTAGTGTAAGGATTTCTGTTAGGGTTAGATTTAGGGTTAGGTTTAGTGTTAGGATTAATGATAAATTTAGGGTTAAGTTTAAATTTATGGTTATGTTTGGGTTAGGTTTTGGGTTAGGGATAGGTTAGGATTAGAATTAGGGTTAGGTTAGTGTTAGGATTATGGTTAGATTTAGGGTTTGTGTTATGGTGAGGGTTAGTGCTAGGGTTGGGGTTCAGGTTCGGATAGGGTTTGGGTTACAGTTACGGCTAGGATTAGTTTTAGGGTTTGTTTTAGGGTTAGAGTTAGCATTAGGGTTAGAGTTTGTGTTAGGGTTAGGGGTAGAGTTAGGGTTAGGGTTACAGATAGGAAAAGGGTTGGATTTAGGATTAGGTTTAGAGTTAAGGTTACTATTAGGGTTAGTGTTAGGATTAAGGTTAGTGTAAGTGTTATTGTTAAGTTCAGGGTTAGTTGTAAGGTTAGATTTACATTAGGGTTAGCATAGGCTTAGTTTTCAGGTGAGGGTTAGTTGTACATTAAGGTTTAGGGTTAGGTTTTAGGTTAGGGTTAGGTTTAGGGTTAGTGTTAAATTTAGTGTTAGTGTTAGGTTTAGGGTAAGTTTAGGGTTGTGTTAGCATTATGGTTAGTGTTAGTGTTAGAGTTACACTTAAAATTAGGTTTAGGGTTAGGGTTAAAATTAGGGTTAGTGTTAGTTTTAGGATTAGTGTTATGGTTGGATTAGGGTTAGTGTTAGGTTAAAGGTTAGGTTAAGGGATTGTGTTTGGATTAGGTTTAGGGTTAGGTTTACGGATATGTAAATGATTAGGTTTAGGTTTAGGATTATGGTTAGTTTTAGGGTTAGTATAAAGGTTAGTGTTAGGGTTGATATTAGTGTTTTGTTAGGTTTAGGGTTGGGTTTTGGGGTTTTGTTAGTATTAGGTTTAGGGTTAGGGTAAGGGTTATGAATCGGACTTAGTTTAGATTTAGGGTTAGGGTTACTGAAAGGTTTAGCTTTAGGTTAGTGTTAGTGTTAGGGTTGGGGTTAGGGTTTGTGTTAGGATTCGGGTTAGGGTTAGTATTAGTGTTAGTGATACGGTTAGGTTTAGGGTTAGGGTTAGGTAAGAGTTAGAGTTAGAGTTATGTTACGTTTAGGGTTATGGTTTGGGTTAGAGTTTGTTTTAAACTTAGGGTTAGTGTTACGCTTACATTAGGGTTAGGGTTAGGGTTTGTGTTAGGGTTAGTGTTAAGTTTAGTGTTAGGGCTGGTGTTAGGGTTAGGGATGGGATTAGGATTAGTGAAATATTTAGTGTTAGGTTTAGAGTTAGTGTTAGGGTTAGTGTTATGGCTAGAAATAGATTTAGGTTTAGGTTTAGGGTTACCATAATGGTTAGAGTTACTTTTAGCTTTAAGGTTAGAATTTGAATTTTTGTTAGGGTTAATATTAGGGTTAGGTTTAGGCTTAGGTGTTTGGTTAGGTTACAGTAGGGTTAAGGTAAGGGTTTGATTTGGGTTAGATTTAGAGTTAGGTTTAATTTAGTGTTAGGGTTAGGGTTAAGTGATGATTAGGGCTAGGGTTAGCTTAGGGTAAGGTTTGTAGTTAGGTTTAGGGTTTGTGTTAGGTTTAGAGTTAGTGTTATTGTTGGGTTACAGTTAGGGTTAGTGTTAGGGTTAGAGTTAGGGTTAGGATTAGGGTTTGTGTTATCGTTAGGTTTCTAGTTAGGTTTATGTTTATGGTTAGGATTAGGATTAAAGTAAGTGTTAGGGTTAGGGTTAGTATTAGTGTTTAGAGTTAGAGTTTGGGTGAGTTTTAGTGTGAGGTTTAGGGTTAGGGTTATTGTTAGGATTAGTTTTTGGGTTCATGTTAAATTTAGTGTTAGAGTTAGGGTGAATGTTAGGGTTAGGGTTAGTTTTTGGGTTAGTGTTAGTATTAGGGTTTAGTTTAGGTTTAGTGTTAGAGTTAGTGGTAGGTTAGGGTTAGGTTTAGGGTTCGTGTTAGGGTTAGAGTTAGTGTTAGGATAGGGATAGTGTTAGTGTTAGAGTTAGGGTTAGGATTAGTGTTTGGGTTGGGTTAGGGTTAGTTTTAGTGTAAGTATTCCATTTAGGGTTAAGGTGAGGGTTAGAGTTAGTTTTATGGTTAGGGTTAGGGTTAGATTTAGTTTTAATATTAGGGTTATGGTTAGTTTAAGGGTAAGGTTTGGTGTTTGTGTCTGTGTTAGGATTGGGTTTCCAATTAGTTTTATGGTTACTGTGAGAATTCGGGTCAGGGTTAGTTTTAGGGTTGGGGTAAAGTTAGCATAAGTGTTAGGGTTAGGGTTTGTGTTAGGATTAGATTCAGGTTTAGGGTTAGGGTTTAGGGTTAAGGTGAGTTTTAGGGTTAGTGTTAGTGTTAGGTTAGGATAAGGGTTGAATTAGGGTTAGATGTAGAGTTAAGGTTAGGTTTAGTGTTAGTGTTAGGGTTAGAGTTAGTGTTAAGTTTAATTTTAGCACTAGGGTACGGTTAGGTTTAGGGTTAGGGATAGGGTAGTGTTAGTCTTGGGGATAGGATAGGGTTAGGGTTATTGTTTGTGTTAGTTTTACCATTAGGTTTAGGTTTAGGGTTATGGTTAGAATTAATATTATGTTTAGTTTTAGGGTTAGGTTTAGGGTTAGTGTTACAGATAGGGTTAGGGTTAGGGTTAAGTATAGAGTTAGGGTTAGGGTTATCATTAAAGGTAGGGTTTGTATTACGGTTAGTGTTAGGGTTAGGTTTAGGCTTACGGTTACGATTAGGCTTCGAGTTATATCTAGGTTTAGTGTTTGGGTTAGTGTTAGGGTTAGGCTTAGGGTTAGTGTTAGGGTTAGGGTGAGTGTTAGGGTTAGGGTTAGGTTTATTTTTATGGTTAGGATTCGAGTTTGGGTTAGGGTTAAGTTTAGTGTTAGGGTTAGGTTTAGTGTTAGTGTTATGGTTGGTGTTATGGTTAGGGTGGAATAAGAATTGTGATTAGTGTTAGTTTAAGGTTATTGTTAGGGTTAAGAATCGCTTTTGGGTTCAGGTTAGGTTTAGTTTTAGGGTTAGAGTTAGGGTTAGGTTCATGGTTAGTGTTTGGGTTAGCATTAGGGTTAGAGTCAGGGTTAGTGTTAGGGTTAGGGTTAGTGTTAGGATTAGGGATAGGGTTAGGTTACTGCTAGGGTTAGTTTTAATGTTAGTGTTAGGGTTAGGGTTAGTGTTTGTGTTAGTGTTATCTTTATGGTTAGGTTTAGTGTTAGGGTTAGTGTTAGGGCAGTGTTAGGTTTTGGTTTAGGGTTAGGATAAGTGTTCCCGTTAGGGTAAGTTTTACAGTTTTGGTAAGGGTTAGGGTTAGGTTTAGTATTAGGATTAGGGTTAGGGTTAGGGTTAAGGTTAATTTAAAGGTTAGGGTTTGGTTTATGTTTAGGGTTTGAGTTAGTGGTAGGATTAGTGTTAGGGTTAATATTAGGGTTATAGTTAGTGTGAGAATTAAGCTTACATTTAAGATTAGGGTTTGTGTTAGGGTTTCAGATAGGGATAGGTTTTTGGTTATGGTTAGGATTCGAGTTAGGTTTAGTGTTGGGTTTAGGGTTAGGTTAGGATTAGGGTTAGGTTTTTTTTTAGGGTTAGATTTAGGGTAAGGATTAGTGTTAGGGCTATAATTAGTGTTAGGGTCAGGGTTAGGGTTAGGGTTAAAATTAGTTTTAGTGTTAGGATTAAGTTTAGGTTATGGTTAGGCTTAGGGTTACTTTTAGACTTAAAGTTAGGGTTTGTTTTAGATTTAGAGTTAGGTTTAGTGTGAGGATTAGGGTTAGGGTTATGTTCAGGAATATTTTTAGGATGAGATTTAGGTTTAGAGATAGTGTTAAGGTTAGAGAGAGGGTTAGGGTGAGTGTTAGGGTTTGGGTTAGTGTAAGGCTTAAGGTTAGGGTTATGGTTAGGATTATCATTGTGTTAGGTTAGTATTAGGTTTAAGGTTACACATAGGATGAGGGTTAGGTTTATAGTACATTTTAGGTTCATGGTTAGTGTTAATGTTAGGTTTACGGTTAGGATTAGCATTAAGGTTAGGTTTTGGGTAGGGGTTAGTGTTAGTTTAGTATTAGAGATTGTGTTAGGATTATGGTTAATGTTAGGTTTAAGGTTACACATAGGATGAGGGTTAGGTTTATAGTACGTTTTAGGTTCAGGGTTAGTGTTAATGTTAGGGTTACGGTTAGGATTAGTGTTACCATTATGGTTAGGGTTATGGTTAACAATAGCATTAGGGATAGTTTTACGGTTAGTGTTAGTTAGTGTTAGGGTTTGGGTTAGGTTTAGAGTTTGTGTTATGGTAAGTTTCAGGATTAGGGTTGGAATTAGTGTCAGGGTAAATGTTAGGGTTAGGTTTAGGGTTAGGTTTGGGTTAGTTTTACTGTTACATATAGGGTTAGGTTTAGTTTTAATGTTAGTGGTAGTGTTAGGGTTAGTGTTTATGTTAGGTTTAGGGTTTGTGTTAGGGTTAAGAGTTACGGTTTGGGTTAGGGTTAGGTGTAGTATTAGGGTTAGGTTAGGGTTAATGTAAGTATTATGGTTAGGATTCCTCTTAGGGTAAGTGTTAGGGTTTGCGTTAGATTTATGATTAGAATTAGTGTTAGGGTTAGTGTTAGGGATAGGGTTAGAGTAAGGCTTACGCTTAGGGTTATGATTAGGGTGAGAGTAAGGGTTAGGTTTAGGGTTTGAGTTAGGATTAGTGTTAAGGTTAGTGTTAGAGTTAGTGTTAGGTTTAGGGTTATGGTTAGGTTTAGTGTTAGGGTAAGGGTAACGGTTAGGGTTAGGGTTAGTGTTAGGTATTGGGTTAGGGTTAGGGTTCGGGTTAGGGTATGTGCTGGAGTTAAGGTTAGGGATAGGATTTGTGTTAGGTTTAGGTTTAGGGTTATCAGTGGATTATGATTTGAGTTAAGATTAGAATTAAGGTTAGTGTTAGTGTTACGGTTAAGGGTAGGTTTAGGGTTAGAGTTTGGGTTAGGGATAGGATTAGGGTTAGGTTTAGTGTTAAAGTTAGGGTTAGTGTTAGGTTGAGGGTTATGGTTATGGTTAGTGATGAGTTTCGGGTTAGGTTTAGGGTTAGTATTAGAGAAGGGTTAGGGTTATTGTTAGGGTACTGGTTAGGGTTAGGTTCTGGGTTAGTGTTAGTATTAGGGTGAGGATCAGGGTTAGTGATCAGGTTAGGGTTAAGGTTATTTTAAGAGTTAGGATTAGGGTTAGGATTAGGGTTAGTGTTAGGGTCAGTGATAGGTTTACTGTTATGTTTGTGTTAGGTTGAGGGTTAGGAATAGCTTTTGGGTTAGGGTTAAGGTTAGGGTTATGCTTGGATTAGGATAAGGGTTACAGTTAGGGTTAGGTTTAAGGGTAGGGTTAGTGTTATTATTAAAATTAGGGTTATCATTATGGTTAGTGTTAGTGTTGGGGTTAGGTTTAGGGTTAGGTTTAATGTTAATGTTAGGTTTAGTCTTAGGTTAAGGGTTAGAATTAAGTTTAGGGGTAATGATAGGGTTAGGGTTAGGTTTAGGGTTAGTAATAGGTAAGGGTTGTGGTAGTTGTTAGGGTAGGGGTTAGGGTTAGGTTTAGAGTTAGTTTTAGAATTAGGGTGAGGTTCAGGGATAGGAATCAGGTTAGGGTTAGGGTTAGTTTAAGAGTTAGGGTTAGGTTTAGTGTTAGTGTTAGTGTTAGTGTTTGTGTTAGGGTTAGAGTTAGGGTTAATGTTAGAGTTAGTTTTAGGTTTAGGGTTAGGGTAAGGTTTAGTGTTATGGTAAGGGTAATGGTAAGGGTTAGGGTTAGTGTTAGGGATTGGGTTAGGTTTAGGGTTCGGGTAAGGGTATGTGCTGGGGTTA
>NW_026008722.1:0-27807 GCF_001458135.2 Marmota marmota marmota | reverse complement strand
GGGTTAAGTTTAGTTTAAGAGTTAGGATTAGGGTTAGGATTAGTGTTAGTGATAGGGTCAGTGTTAGGTTTAGGGTTATGGTTTGTGTTAGGTTGAGGGTTAGGTTTGGGGATTGGGTTAGTGTTAGATTAGTGTTATGGTCTGATTAAGTTTAGAGTTAGTGTTAGGGTTGGGGTTAGTGTTAGGGTTGAGGGTAGAGTTGGGGTTATTTTTACAATAAAGGTTATGATTATGGTTAGTGTTAGTTTTGGGGTTAGGATTAGGGTTAGGGTTAGTGTTTATTTTAGGTTTAGTGTTAGGTTTAGGTTTAGAATTATGTTTAGGGTTAAAGATATGATTAGGGTTGGGTTTAGGGTTAGTAATAGGTAAGGATTAGGGTTATTGTTAGGGTAGGGGTTAGGGTTAGGTTTAGAGTTAGTTTTAGAATTAGGGTGAGGTTCAGGGATAGGAATCAGGTTAGGGTTAGGGTTAGTTTAAGAGTTAGGGTTAGGTTTAGTGTTAGTGTTAGTGTTAGTGTTTGTGTTAGGGTTAGAGTTAGGGTTAATGTTAGAGTTAGTTTTAGGTTTAGGGTTAGGGTAAGGTTTAGTGTTATGGTAAGGGTAATGGTAAGGGTTAGGGTTAGTGTTAGGGATTGGGTTAGGTTTAGGGTTCGGGTAAGGGTATGTGCTGGGGTTAAGGTTAGGGATAGGATTTGTGTTAGGGTTAGGTTTAGGGTTATGGGTGGATTATGATTTGAGTTAGAGTTAGGATTATGATAAGGGTTAGAGTTAGGGTTAAGGGTAGGTTTAGGGTTAGAGTTAGGGTTAGTGTTTGTGTTAGGGTTAGTGTTTGTGTTAGGGTTAGTGTTAAGGTTAGGTTTAGTGTTAAAGTTAGGTTTAGTGTTAACTTGAGGGTTAGGGTTATTGTTAGGGTTAGTGATGTCTTTAGTGTTAGGTTTAGGTTTAGTATTAGGGAAGGGTTAGTGTTATTGTTAGGGTACTGGCTATGGTTAGGTTCAGGTTTACTTTTAGTATTAGGGTGAGGATGTGGTTTAGTGATCCGGTTAGGGTTAAGTTTAGTTTAAGAGTTAGGATTAGGGTTAGGATTAGTGTTAGTGATAGGGTCAGTGTTAGGTTTAGGGTTATGGTTTGTGTTAGGTTGAGGGTTAGGTTTGGGGATTGGGTTAGTGTTAGATTAGTGTTATGGTCTGATTAAGTTTAGAGTTAGTGTTAGGGTTGGGGTTAGTGTTAGGGTTGAGGGTAGAGTTGGGGTTATTTTTACAATAAAGGTTATGATTATGGTTAGTGTTAGTTTTGGGGTTAGGATTAGGGTTAGGGTTAGTGTTTATTTTAGGTTTAGTGTTAGGTTTAGGTTTAGAATTATGTTTAGGGTTAAAGATATGATTAGGGTTGGGTTTAGGGTTAGTAATAGGTAAGGATTAGGGTTATTGTTAGGGTAGGGGTTAGGGTTAGGTTTAGGGTTGGTTTTAGAATTAGGGTGAGGTTCAGGGATAGGAATCAGGTTAGGGTTAGGGTTAGTTTATGAGTTAGGATTAGGTTTAGTGTTAGTGTTAAGGTTAGTGTTATTGCTAAGGTTATGGGTATGGTTTGTGTTAGGTTGAAAGTTAGGGTTAGGGTTTGTGTTAGGGTTAGTGTTAGAGTTACGGTATAATTATGGTTAGAGTTAGTGTTAAGGTTAGTGGTAGGGTTAGTGTTAGGTTTAAGAATAGGATTAAGCAAAGTTTTAGGTTAGAGTTAGTGTTAGGTAAGGGTTAGGGTTAGGGTTAGTGTTAGTGTTAGGATGAGAATTAGTGTAGGTTTGGGTTAGGGTTAGTTTTTGTGTTATGGATATGGTTAAGGCTGGTGTTAATTTAGTGTTAGGGGTTGTGTTAGTGTTAGGTTTATGGTTAGGGATAGTTTTAATGTTAGTGTTAGGCTTAGGGTTAAGGTTACTTAAGTTAATGTTATGGTTCAGGTTAGGGTTAAGATTAACGTTAGTACTAGGGTTAGGGTTAGGGTTAGGATTTGTGTTAGTTACGGTAAGCGTTTCATTTAGGGTTAGGTAAAATTTAGGATAAAGGTTAGGTTGGGTTACGGTTATGGTTTGGGTTATGATTTGTGTTATGGTTAGTGTTAGGGTTAGGGTTATTTTTAGGTTTAGGGTTAGGTTGTGAGTTTTTGTTCGGGTTACTGTTAGGGTTAGTGTTAAGTGTCATGTTTGGGTTAGTGCTAGGTTTAATGTTAGAGTTAGGTGTAAGTTTTTGGTTAGCATTATGGTTAGTGTTAGGGTTAGGATTAGTGTTGTGCTTAGGGTTAGAGTTAGGGTTAGGATTTGTGTTAGGTTTAGGTTTAGAGATAGTATTAGGGATAGCGTTAGGTTTAGGTTGAGGTTTAGAGTAAGGGTTAGAGTTAGGATTAGAGTTTTGATTAGGGTCATGGTTAGGGTCAGTGTTAGGTTTAGGGTTAGGATTAGGGTTAGTGTTAGTGTTTTGGTTATGGTTAGGTTTATGGTTAAGGATAATGTTAGGTTTAAAATTCTTGTTAAGTTAGGGTTAGGATTAGGGTTAGGGTTAGGGTAAGGGTTAGTGTTAGTGTTAGGTTTAGGGTTAGGTATGGGTTTGGGGTTAGTGTTAGTGTTATGGTTCGGGTTAGGGTTAGTTATGGTTAGGGTTAGGTTTAGTGTTAGGTTTAGCATTAGTGTTAGGGTTATTTTTAGGGTCAGGGTTAGGGTTATGTTTAGGGTTAGTATTAAGGTTTGGGTTAGAGTGAGGTTTCTAGTTAGGGTTAGGTTTAGGTTTAGAGATATTGTTAGGGTTAGGTTTATGGTTTGGGTTAGGTTTAGGGTTAGAGTTAAGATTTGTGTTAGGGTTAGGTTTAGGATTAAGGATAGATTATGTTTAGAGTTAGGGTTAGGGTTAGGGTAAGGGTTAACTTTCTGTTAGAGTTAAGGGTAGGGTATGTGTTAGAGTTAAGATTAGGGTTAGGTTTTGTGTTAGTGTTAAAATTAGGGTTATTGTTTGGTTTAGGGATAGTGATAGGTTTAGGATTATGTTTAGGGTTACCGTTAGGGTTAGGTGTAGGTTGACTGTTTTGGTTAGTGTTAATTTTAGTGTTAGGATAAGGTAAGGGTTAGCGTTAGCATTAGGTTAGGGTTAGGATTATGGTTTGGGTTAGGATTTGTGTTGGGGTTACGGTTAGGATTAGGGATAGAGTTGAGGTTAGGGTTAGGGTTACTATTAGGGTTAGGTTTAGGGCTGTGTTTGCTTTAGGATTAGTGTTAGTGCAAGGGTTAGGTTTAGGGTTAGTGTTAGCGTTATGATTAGTGTTTGGTTGGGGGCTATATTTAGGATTAGTGTTAGTGTTAGGGTTAGGGTTAGGGTTAGGGTTATGGTTAGTGTTAGGTTTGGGTTAGGGCTAGGGTTATGGTTAAGTTTAGTGTTAGGTTTAGGATTTGTGTTAGGGTTAGTGTTAGGATTATGTTAGGGTTAAGATTAGATTTGGGTTCATATTAGAGTAGGGTTAGGGTTAGTGTTAGTTTTAGGTTTAGGGTTAGGTTTCGACTGAGGGTTATGGTTACAGTTAGGGTTAGGTTTAGTGATAGGGTTAGGGTTCTTCTTTGGGTTAGAGTTAGGGTTAGGTTTTGGTTTAGGGTTAGGGTTAGTTTAGGGTTAGGTTTAGGGTTAAGTTTGGGTTAAGATTAGGGTTAGGGTTAGGGTATGGTATGTTTTAGGGTTCGGGTTAGAGTTTGTGTTAGGTTAAGGGTTAGTGTTAGTGTTATCTTAGTGTTTGGGTTAGTATTAAAGTTAGTGTTAATGTTTGGGTTAAGTTTAGGATTAGGGTTAGTGTTAGGGTTAGAATTAGTGTAAATTTATTATTAGGATTAGGTTTAGGATAGGGTTAGGTTTATGTTTATGTTTATGGTTCATGTTATGGTTTGTGTTAGGTTTAGAATTAGGGTTAGGGTTGCGGTTAGAATTAGGGTGAGTGTTAATGTTAGGGATAGTGTTAGGATTAGAATTAGTGTTAATGTTAGGATTAGGTTCAGCGTTAGGATAAGTTTTAGGTTTAGGTATAGTGTTATAATTAGAGTTAGTGTTAGTGTTAGGGTTAGGGTTAGGGTGAGTGTTAGAGTTAGGGTTAGGGTTAGTTTTAGGATTAGGTCAAGTTAGGGTTAAGGTAAGGGTTAGGGTTAGTGTTAGGTTTGGGGTTAGGTTTGGGTTTAGGGTTCGTGTTTAAAATAGTGTTAGGTTAGATTTTATTTTGGATTAGGGTTTGGCTTAGGGATCTTGTTAGGGTTAGGGTTAAGGTTTGTGTTTCGGTTAGGGTTAGGGTAAGTGTTGGGTTAGAATTTTGGTTAGGGTTAGAATTAGTGTTAGTGTTAGTGTTAGGGTTAGGTTTAATGTTATGGTTAGGGTTAGAATTAGGGTAAGAATAAGTTTTAGGGTTAGGGTTAGGGTTATGATTACAATTACTTTTAGTTTTAGTGTTAGGATTGTGGTTAATGTTAGGGTTAGAATTAGGGTAAGTGTTAGGTTAACTTAGGGTTTGTGTTGGGGTTCTGCTAAGTTTTATATTTTGGATTACAATAAGTGTTAAGATTAGGGTTAGAGTTAGGTTACAGTTAGGGTTAGGGTTTGGTTTAATGTTAGGTTTAGGGTTAGGGTTATGGTTAGCTTTAGGATTACTCTTTGAGTTAGGGTTAGTGTTAGGATTTAATTAGGGTTAGGGTTAGGTTTTGTGTTAGGGTTGGTGTTCATGTTAGGTTTAGGTTTAGGGTTAGGGTTAAATTTAGGGTTAGCATTAGGGTTAGTGTTAGGTTTAGGGTTAGCGTTAGTGTTTGGAAAAGGGTTATAGTTAGGTTTAGGGTTACTGTTAGTGTTAGGGTTAGGATTAGTTATTGGTTTAGTTTTGAGGATTAGGGTGAGAGTTAGGGTTACAGATAGGGTTAGGTATTGGTTTTGGATTAAGTTTAGGGTTATCATTAGGTTTAGTGTTAGGATTAGGCTTAATATTAGTATTAGAATTCGTGTTATGGTAGAGATAGGGTTAGTGTTTGTGTTAGGGTTAGGGTTAGAATTAGGGTTAAGTTTAGTGTTACGTTAGGGTTAGGGTTATTATTAGGTCAAGGTTGATTGTTAGGGTGAGGTTTAGGGAAATGTTAAGGTTAGGGTTAGTTTTAGGGTTGGGGTTAGGGTTATGTTTAGGGTTAGGTTAACGTAAGTGTTTTGTTTAGGTTTTGTGTTAGTCTCAATGTTAGGGTTAGTGTTAAGGTAAAGGTTAGTGTTAGGGTGAGGTTGGGGTTAGGGTTAGTGTTTGGGTTCCTATTATGGTTATGATTAGGGTTAGTGTTACATTTATGTTTATTGTGCGGGATAGAGTGAGGGTTAGATTTTGGGTTAATGTTAGGTTAGTTTTATGGTTAGGATTAGGGTAGTGTTAGGGTTAGGGTTTGGATTAGGTTTAGTGTTATGGTTAGAGTTATGGTTAGGTTTGGTTAGGGTTAGTTTAAGGTTAGGGATAGGGTGACGGTTCATGTTAGTGTAAAGGTTAGGGTTTGTGTTAGTATTAGGTTTAGATGTAGGGTTAGGGTTAGTGTTAGGATTAGGGTAAGGGTTAGGTTTAGCATTAAAGTTTAGGTTAGGGTTATAGTTAGGTTTAGGTTTAGTGTTAGGGTTCGGGTTAGTGTTTGTGTTAGGTTTAGTGTTTGGGTTAGTGTGAGGGCTAAGGCTAGGTTTGGGGTTAGGTTTAGGTTTACGGTTATTGTTACGGTTACAGTTAGTGATAGGGTTATGTTTAGGTAACATTTAGTTTTAGGGTTATGGTTACGGTTAGGATTAGGGTTAGCTTTATAGTTAGGGTTAGGTTTACTGGTTGGTTTAGGTTTAGTGTTAGGGTTAGGTTTAAGATTATGGTTAGGCTTAGGTTTATTGTTAGGCTTAGGGTTTGTGTTAGGGTTAGTTTTAGGTTTACAGTTAGATTTAGGGCCAGGGAAACAGTTAAGGAAAATGTTAGTGTTAGGTTTAGAGTTAGGTTTAGATTGAGGGTTAGTGATAGAGTTAGCGTTGGGGTAAGAGATAATGTTAACATTTGGTTTAGGGTTAGTGTTAGGTTGAGTGTTAGGTTTAGAGTTAGTTAAGTGTTAGTTTTAGGTTAGGGTTAGGTAAGTGTTAGGGTTAGGGCTAGGTAAGTGTTATGGTTATGGTTTGGGTAAGAGTTTGTGTAAGGGCTATGGTTAGTGTTAGGGTTACGTTAGGGTTATGGTTAAGGTTATGGTTATGGTTATATTTAGGGTTAGGGCTAGTGTTACTGTTAGGGTTAGGGTAAGTTTTAGTATTCAGTTTTTGGTTAGGTTTATGGTAAGTGTGAGGGTTAGTTTTAGTGTTAGATTTAGGGTTAGGTTTATGGTTAGTGTTAGTGTTAGGTTTAGGGTTAGGTTTTGGTTTAGGGTTCATGCTATGTTTGGGGTTAGGATTAGAGTTAGAGTTAGGTTAGGGTAATGGTTAGGGTTAGTGTTGGATTTAGGGCTAGGTTGAGGTTTAGTTTTAGTGTTAGGGTTAGGGTTAGGTTTAGAGTTAGTGTTAGGGTTTGGTTTAGGGTTAGGTTTAGGGTTAGTGTTAGAGTTAAATTTAGGGTTAGTGTTAGGGTTAGTTTTAGGGTTAACATTAGGATTTGGGTTAGAGACAATTTTAGTGTTTCGGTAAGGGTTAGAGTTCCAAATCATGTTAGTGTTAGTGTTAGGGTTACGGTTACGGTTAGTGTTTTTGCTAGGCTTTTAGTTAAGTTTAGGGTTAGTGTTAGGGTTAGGTTAAGTGTTAGTTTTAACTTAGTGTTAGGGTTATGGTTAGTGTTCGATTTAGGATTATGTTTAGGGTTAGAGTTCTTGTCAGGGTTAGGGTTAGCTTTAGCTTCAGCTTTAGGATTCGTGTTAGGGTTAATGTTATTGTTAGTGTTAGGGTTTGGTTGAGGCTTTCGGTTAGTGTAGGGTTTGGTTTAGGGTTAGGTTTAGGGTTACAGATAGTGTTAGGGTTAGGGTTAGCATTATGATTACAATTTGTGTTAGTGTTACTGTTAGGATTATAGTTAGGTTTAGGTAGAGGGTTAGTTTTAGGGTTATGTTTAGTGTTAAGTTTAAGGTTAGTGTTTGTGCTAGGGTTACAGTTAGGGTTATGGTTACGGTTATGGTTATGGGTAAAGATAGGATTAGTTTTAGGATTAGGATTAGGCTAGTGTTACATTAGGGTTAGGGTTAAGGTTAGGGTTAGTTTTAGTTTAGGGTTATTGTTAGATTTAGGTTTAGGTTGAGGGTTAGAGATTAGGTGAGGGTAAGGTTTAGTTTAGGATAAGTGATAGGTTTAATGTTAGGGTTAGGGTGAGATTAATGTTAGGGTTAGTGTTAGTGCTAGGGTTAGGTTTACTGTTTGGAATAGTTCTAAAGTTAGGGTTAGTGTAAAGTATTGGGATTGGTTTAGGTTAGGGTTAGTGTTAGGATTAAGGTTAGGGTTAGTGTTAGGGTTAGGGTTGCTGTTTAGAATAGGTCTAAAGTTAGGGTTAGTGTTAAGTATTGGGATAAGTTTATGTTAGTGTTAGTGTTAGGGTTAGTGTTAGGATTAGGGTTAGGGTTAGTGTTAGGGTTAGGGTTAGCGTTAGTGTTAGGTTTCATGTTTGGGTTAGGGATAGGTTCAGTGTTATGTGTAGGGTTATAGTTAGGTTAGTGACAGTTTTTGTGTTGGGGTTAGGTTTAGGGTTAGTGTTAGTGTTATGGTTATTATAAGGGTTAAGTTTTCTTTTTTTGGAAGGGTTAGGGTTAGTGTTAGGGTTAGGATAAAGGTTACAGTTGGTAAAAAAGTTAAGATTAGGTTCAGGGTTAGTGTTAGGTTAG
This sequence comes from Marmota marmota marmota, assembly GCF_001458135.2. Lineage (NCBI taxonomy): Eukaryota > Metazoa > Chordata > Mammalia > Rodentia > Sciuridae > Marmota > Marmota marmota. Next base: position 19,950 of record NW_026008722.1, on the reverse strand, counting down.
AGTTAGTGTTACGGTTAGGTTAAGGATATGGTTATGGTTAGATTTAGGGTTTATGTTATGGTTAGGGTTAGTGTTTTGGTAAGTGTTAGTGTTAGGTTTAAAGTTAGTGTTAGGATTATGTTTAGGGTTAGGGTTAGGTAAGGTTTAGGATTAGGTTTCGGGTTAGGGTTAGGATTTGTGTTAGGGTAAAATTAGGGATAGGGTTTGTGTTAGTGTTAGGGTTAGGGTTAGTTGTAAGGTTACGGTTAGGTTTTGTGTTATGGTTACAATTAGGGTAATATTTAGAGTTATGGTTACGTTTGGATTAGGGTTAATATTAGGGCTAGTGTTAGGGTAAGTTTGGGTTGGTGTTAGGGTTAAATTTCATGTTAGGGTTTGGGTTATTGTTAGGTTTAGGGTTAGTGTCAGGGTTAGAGTTAGATTAGGGTAAGGTTTTGGTTAGGGTTAGGGTTAGGGATAGGGTTCGAGTTATGTTTAGGCTTCGGGTTAGTGTTAGGTATATTTTTAGGGTTTTGTTAGGGTTAGGATTAGTGTTAGGGTTAGTGTTTGTGTTAGCATTAGTGTTTGGGTTAAAGTTATACTTTGTTTAAAATGAGTGTTAGTATTAGAGTTACAGTTAGTGCTAGGTTTAGGGTTAGGGTTAGTGCAAGGTTTAGGTTTAGGTTTAGAGTTAGGGTTATTGTTAGGGTTAGGGTTAGGGTGAGGGTTACGGTTAAGTTTAAAGTTAGGGTTAGGGTTAGTGTTAGGGTTAGGTTTAGGTTTAGGGTTTCTGATAATATTATGGTTAGGTTTCAGGATTAGGGTTAATGTTAGGTTTAGGGTTGGTGTTAGGGTGAGTGTTAGCCTTAGTGATATCATTAGGTTTAGTGTTTGTGTTAAAGTTTTGGGTAGTTTTAGTGATAGGGTTAGTGTGAGTGTCAGAATTATGGTTAAAATTAGGTAAACATGAGCGTTAGGGTTAGGTTAGGGGTAGGCTTATGGTTTAGGCTTAGGGTTAGTGTTAGGGCTAGGTTCATTTTTTGGGGTTTCGGTTTGTGTTAGGGTTAGGCTTAGGGTTAGATTTAGGGTTAGTGTTAGGGTTAGAATTAGGTTTAGTGTTAGGGTTAGGTTTAGGTTTGTGTTAGGGTTACAGTTAAAGTTATGGTTATGGTTAGTGTTAGGGTTTTGGTTGGGGTTAGAGTAATTTTTGTGTTAGGTTTATGGTTAGTGTTAGGGTTTGGGTTAGGGTTAGGTTTCCAGTTAACTTTAGGGTTAGTGTCATAGTTAGGGTTAGGGTTAGGTTTAAGGATAGTTTTAGGGTTAGTGTTAGGGTTAGATTTATGGTTTGTGTTACAGTTAAATTTAGGGTTAGGATTTTTTATTAGTGTTAGGTTAAGAGTTACAGTAGGATTATGGTTAGAATTAGGGTTAGGGTTAGGGTTAGTGTTAGTGTTAAGGGTAGGGTTAGTGTTAGTGTTAGGGTTAATGTTGCTGTTAGGGTTAGTGTTAGTGTTAATGTTGCTGTTAGGATTAGGGTTAGTGTTAGTTTTAGGTTTAGGGTTTGTGATAGATTTAGGATTATGTTTAGGGTTACCATGAGAGTTAGGTTTAGGTCTAATGTTTGGGTTACTGTTAAAGTTATTGTTAGGTAAGGATTAGGTAAGGGTTAGGTTAGGTTTAGGATTATGGTTTCGGTTAGGGTTTGTCTTAGGGTTATGGTTAGCATTAAGGACAGGGTTTAGGTTAGAAAAGTTTAGGTTTGGGTTAGGGTTAGGGTTCATGTTAGGTTTAGGCTTAGTGTGAGTGTAAAAGTAAGGGTTACGGTTAGTGATAAGGTTAGGTTTAGGGTTAGGTTTAGGATTAGGGTTTGGTTTAGGGTTAGATTTAGAATTAGTGTTAATGTTAGGGTTAGTGTTAAGGTTCGTGTTATGGTTAGTGTTTTGTTTAGGTTAGGGTTAGGGTTATGGTTAGGTTAAGATTAGAGTTAGGATTAGGGTTAGGTTTAGGTTTCGTGTTAGGGTTAGTATTAGGGTTAGGTTAGGGTTAGGGTTAGTTTTGGGTTCATATTAGGGTAGGGTTAGGGTTAGTGTTAGTTTTAGGTTTAGGGTTAGGTTTAGACTTAATATTAGGGTTACAGTTAGGGTTAGGTATAGTGATAGGGTTAGGGTTAGGTTTAGAATTATGTTTAGGGTTAAGATTAGGGTTAAGGATAGGGTTTATTTTATTTTTAGAATTCTGGTTAGAGTTCGTATAAGTGTTAGGTTTAGTGATTGGGTTAATGTTAAAGTTAGTGTTAGTGTTTCGGTTAAGGTTAGGATTAGGGTTAGTGTTAGGGTTAGGGTTAGTGTAAATTTAGGTTTAGGGTTAGGATTAGGGTTAAGTTAGGGTTAGGATTATGGTTAAGTTTACAATTTATGTTATGGTTAGTTTATGTTTAGTATTAGGGTTAGGGTTGCGGTTAGGATTAGGTTTAGTGTTAGTGTTAGCGATATTGTTAGTGTTAGAATTAGTGTTAATTTTAGGGTAAGATTTAGCATTAGGATAAGGTTTAGGTTTAGGTTTAGGGTTATAATTAGAGTCAGTGTTAGTGTTAGGGTTCAGGTTAGGGTTAATATTAGAATTAGGGTTAAGTTAGGGTTAGGGTAAGGGTTATGGTTAGTGTTAGGGTTGGGGGTAGTTTTGGGTTTAAGGTTCCTGTAAAGGATAGGGTTAGGGTCAGATTTAGTTTAGGGGTAGGGTTTGGCTTAGGGTACCTGTTAAGGTTAGCGTTATTGTTCGGTTTAGTGTTAGTGTTAGGGTTAGTGTTATGGTTAGTGTTAGGGTTACTGTTAGTGTTTGGTTTAGCATTATAATTAGGTTTAGGGTAAAAGTTATGGTTAGGAAAAGGGTTAATGCCAGGTTTAGAATTAGGTTTAATTTTAATATAAGAGTTAGGGTTAGGGATAGGGTTAGATTTTGGTTTAATATTAGGGTTAGGTTTAGGGTTTGGTTTAGGTTTCAGGTTAGGGTTAGGGTTGATGTTATTGTTAGGATTACAGTTAGTTTTAGGATTAGGTAAGGGTTAGGGTTAGGGTTAGGATTAGTGTTATGGTTAGGATTAGGGTTAGGATTAATTTTAGGATTATGGTTAGTGTTAGGATTTGGGTTAGGGTTAGTGTTAGGGTTAGTGTTAGGTTTAGGTTTAGGGTTAGGTTTAGGGTTACGGTTAGATTTAGGGTGAGGATTATGGTTAGTGTTAGGTTTCGGGTTAGGGTTAGGGTTTGGGTTAGTGTTAGGTTTAGGCTTAGGGTTAGGTTTAGGGTAACGGTTAGGGTTATTGTTAGGGTTAGTGTTAGAGTTAGGGTTAGGGTAAGTGTAAGGTTTCAGATTAAGGTTAGGGTTATGGTTTATTTTAGGTTTAGAGTTAGTGTTTTTTTTTAGCTTTAGGGTTAGGGTAATGGTTAGTGTTACAGGGTTAGATAAGTGTTAGGGTTACGTTAGGGTTAGGTAAGGGTTAGGGTTAGGGTTAGGTCAGGATTAGAGTTATGGTTAGGATTAGTCTTATGCTTAGTTTTAAGGTAAGGGTTAGGTTATTTTTAGTATTAGTGTTAGGGTTACGTTTAGGATTAGGGTTAGTGTTAGGTTTAGGGTAAGTTTAGGGTTATGGTTATGGTTGGGTTAGGGTTTGTGTTATGGTTTTGGTTAGGTTAGGGTTAGGGTTAGTGTTAGGGTTAATGTTAGGGACAGAGTAAGAGTTAGTGTTAGTGTTAGGGTTAGTGTTAAGGTAGAGTTAATGTTACTGTTAGGGTTAGGGTTTTGGTGATTCTTAAGCTAAGAGTTAGGGTTAGGATTAGGGTTAGGGTTAGTGTTAGGGTTATGTTAGGGTGAGGTTTAGGTTAGAGTTAGTGTTAGGGTTAGGGATAGGGTTCGTGTTAGTGTTAGTGTTAGGGTTAGGGTTACTTAGGGTTAGGGTTAGTGTTAGGATTAGGGTTATATTTAGGTAATGCTTAGGTTTAGAATTAGTGTTAGTTTTAGGTTTAGGTTTGGGGTTAGCTTTAGAGATAGCATTAGGTTTAGGGTTAGTGATAGCGTTAGGGTTATGGTTAGGGTTATCATTAGTGTTAGGATTAGGGTTATGGTTACTGTTAGGATTAGGTTTCAGCTTACTATTAGTGTTGGTGATAGGGTTAGGTTTAGAAATAGTGTTAGGGTTAGGGATAGGTTCAGAGATAGTGCTAGGGTTATGGTTAAGGTTAGTGTTAGTGTTACATTTAGGTTTAAGATTAGGGTTAGTGTTATGTTTCAGTTTAGGGTTAGATTTAGTTTAAATGTAAGGGTTAGAGTTAGGGTTAGAGTTAGGGTTAGAGTTAAAGTTAGGGTTTGGGTTAGGGTTAGGTTTTTTGTTAGGGTTGAGATTAGTGTTAGCTTTAGGATTAGGGTTTATGTTAGGTTTAGTGTTACGTTTTTGTGTTTGGATTAGGTTTAAGGTTAGCCTTACGGTTAGTATTAGGGTTAGACTTAGTGTTAGGTTTAGGCTTATTGTTAGGGTTAAGGTTAGGGTTGAGGTTATTGTTAGTATTAGGTTTAGGTTTAGGGTTAATGTTAGTGTTAGTTTTAGTGTTAGGTTTACTGTTAGTTTTAAGGTTAGGTTTAACCTTAAAATTAGAAATAGGGTTAGGATCAGTGTTAGGGTTAGAAATAGTGTTAGGAATAGGTTTAGGGTTAAATTTAGTGTTAGGCTTAGTGTTAGTGTTAGGTTTATATATAGGGATAGGTTTAGGAATAGTGTTAGGTTTAGGGATATGTATAGGATTAGTGTTTAGATTAGGGTTAAAGTTAGTGTTTGGTATAGTGTTAGGGTTTGGGTTAGCTTTACAGTTAGTATTAGTGTTAGAATTAGTATTAGGTTTAGGGTTAGTATTAGGGATAATTTTATGGTTAGTGTTAGTGTTAGGGTTAGGGTGAGGTTTAGGGTTAGTGTTAGAGTTAGGCATATTGTTATGTTTATTGTTAGGTTTAGGGTTAGGTTTAAGCTTAGGGTTGGTGAAAGGGTTAGGGTTAAGGTTAGTGTTAGTGTTAGGGTTAGGGTTAGTCTTAGAGTTAGGGTTAGGGTTAGGTAAGGATAAGGGTTAGGGTTAAGTCAGTATTAGAGTTAGGGTTAGGGTTCGTGTTAGGGTTAGGGTTAGGGTTAGTTTTAGTATTAGGGTTAGGGTTTTATTAGGGTTAGTATTAGGGTTAGACTTATGATTAGGGTTAGTGTTAGGTTTAGGGTTAGGGTTAGCAGTAGGGTTAGTGTTAGCATTCATGTTACGTTTAGGATTAGGCTTCATGTAAGGGTTACGTTTAGGGTTATTGTTAGGCTTAGAGTTAGTGTTACATTTAGGGTAAGGGTTAAGTTTAGGATTAGTGTTTGTGTAAGTTTTAAAGTTAGGTTTATGGTTAGTGTTAGGATTACAGTTAGGTTTAGTATTAGGTTTAAGTTTAAGTTTAGGGTTAGGGTTACGGTGAGTTTTAAGTTTTGGGTTATACTTAGGGTTATGATTGGTGTTACAGTTAGGGTAAGGATTAGTTTTTGGGTTAGGATTAGTGCTAGGTTAGTGTTAGGGTTATGATTAGGGTTAGTGTTTGGATAGAGTTAATATTATGGTTAGGTTTAGTGTTAGAGATAGGGTTAGGATAAGTGTTACGTTAGGTTTAGGGTTAGGATTTATGTTAGGGTTAAGGTTAGGGTTAATGTTAGGTTTAAGTTAGGGTTAGGGTTAGGATCACTGTTAGTTTTAGGGTTAGGTTTAGGATGAGAGTTAGGGTGAGGGTTTGGGTTAAGGTAAGGGTTATTGTTAGCTTTATGGCTAATGTTAGGCTTGGGTAAGGGCTAGGTTTAGGGTTAGGGTTGTGTTTGCTAATATGATTTGTTTTAGGGTTAGAATTATGGTTAATTTTAGGGTTAGGGTTAGGGTTATGGTTAGTGATAGTGTTAGTTCAGGTTTAGGGTTATGGTTAGTGTTAGGGTTAGGGTTAGTTTAAGGTTAGCATATGGTACAGGTTTAGGGTTAGTGTTAGTGTTACAGTTTGGGATAGGGTTACCGTTAGGTTTAATGTTAGGTTTATGTTTCATGTAATTGTTAGGGTTATGGTTAGTGTTAATTTTAGGGTTAAGGTTAGGGTTAGGTTTAGGGTTAGTGTTATTGTTAAGGTTATGGTTTGGTTTAGGGTTAGTGTTATTGTTAGGGTTATGGTTTGGTTTAGATTTAGTGTTATTTTTAGGGGTATGGTTCAGTTTTGGGTTAGTGTAAGGGTCAATGTTAGTGTTATTTTTAGGGTTAAGTTTAGGGTTTGTGTAAGCGTTATGGTTAAAGTTAGTGTTAGTTTTAGTGTTATGATTAGGGTTAGTGTTAGTGTTAGGGTTAGGGTTAGGTATTGTGTTAGGTTTAGGGATAGGTTTAGTGTTAGTGTTAAGGTTAACCCTAGTGTTAGGGTGAGAGTTATTGTTATGTTTATGTTTAGGGTTAGTTTTAGGTTTAGGGTTAGGGTTATGGTGAGTTTTATGATTAGTGTAAGGGTTAGGGTTAGGGTAAGTTTTTGTGTTAGGTATAGGGTTAATGTTAGTGTGAGGGTTAGGGTTGGTGTTAGGGATAGGATTAGGTTTGGATTAGCTTTAGTGTCCGTTAGGGTTAGGGTTAGGGATAGTGTTACGGGTAGGGATAGGTTTAGGGTTAGGGCTAGGTTAAGAGTTAGTGTTAGTTTTATGGTAGGGTTAGGGTTGGTATTAGAGTTAGTTTTAGAGTTAGGATTAGGGTTATGATTAGGGTTAGTTTTAGGGTTAGGGTTAGAGTTAGGGTTTGGGTTTGGTTTAGGGTTAGTTTTAGAGATAGGTTTAGAGTTTGGCTTAGTGTTAATATTAGTGTTAGGTTCAGATATATATTTTGTGTTAGGGTAAGGGTTAGGTTTATAGTTTCTGTTGGGTTAGTGATAGAATTAGTGATAGAGTTATGGTTAGGATTAGAGTTAGAATGAGTCTTAGGATTAGGTTTACATTTAGTTTTACGGTTATGGGTAGGATAGGGTTAGTGTTAGGGTTAGGCTTAGTGTTAGGGTAAGGGTAAGGGTTAGGGTTTTTTATAGGTTTAAGTTTAGCATGAGGGTTAAGGTTAGGGATTGGTTTAGTGTATGTGTTTGTGTTAGTGTTAGAGTTAAATTTATGAATAGTGTTAGTATTAGGTATATGTTTAAGGTTACTTTTAGGGTTAGGGTTAGGGCTTGAATTACTGTTATGGTAGGGTTAGGGTTTGCTTAATGTTAGGGTTAGAGTTAGGGTTAAGGTTAGTTTTGGGGTTAGGGTTAGGTTTAGTGTTCGGGTTACAGTTAGTATTAGTTTTAGAATTAGCAATAGGGTTAGGTTTATGATTAGTGTTAGGATAGTGTGAGCATATGAATTATGTTGTGTGTTAGGGTAAGGTTTAGGTTTAGGTTTTCTTTAAGGGATAGGTTTAAAAGATAGGTTTAGTGCTAGGGTTAAGGTTATGGTTAGTGTTATGTTTAGGGTTATGATTAGGTTTAGGATTAGTATTTGTGTTAGTGTTATACATAGATTTAGGGATAGTGTTAGTGTTAGGGTTAGGGTTTGTGTTACTCTTAGAATTATGGTTAGGAAAAGATTTAAAATGAGGCATAGGGTGAAGGTTAGGATTAGTTTTACGGTTATGGGTAGGTTAGGTATAGTGTTAGGGTTAGGGTTAGTGTTACTGTTAGTTTAGAGTTAGGGTTCTGCTGGGAGCCATTAGCCAAGTAGGTATGACAATTTCCTTGCCAGCGTACCCCATGTTGCAGTGACATTGAATGTAGGTGACCTTGCTCAAGGACCAAGGCGGATTAGGGCGTCCTGGTTTAGGTTCCAGGTTTAAGGTTTAAGATTATTCCTGCTGGGAATAGGGCGTATCCTGCTGCCTGAGTTCCCCTTGAGTTCTCATGGGATTCAGACAGTATATTTTGGGAGACAGAAGCCCAGTGGAGGTGAATTTGGGAAGAGAACGTGGATTTGGGCAGAGAACGTGGATTTCCCCAGAACGTGATTGTAGACGGCTGGTGTGAGTTCGGGAATAAAGAGTTGCTGTTTGAATCTACAAGCTGTGTGGTGGCTCGTGATTGTGTGCCCAGCCAGACTGCGGCATTTGTGCCCAGCCAGACTGTGGCATTGTTCGGGTTCGGGTTAGTGTCAAAGTTAGTGTTGAGGTTACGGTTAGTGTTAGATTAGGGTTAGGTTTAGTGTTAGGGTTAGTGTTCATGCTAGTGTTATGTGTAGGGTTAGGTAAGGGTTAGGGTTAGTGTTATGGTTAGGGTTATGTTTTACTATAGGGTTTGTGTTAGGTTTATGTTACAGTTAGGGTTAGGGTAACATTAAGGTTAGGGTTAGGTTTAGAGTTAGGGTTAGGGTTAGGGTTAGGTTTAAGTTTAGTGTTAGGGATACTGTTAGTTTTAGGGTGAGTGTTAGGGTTACAGTTAGGGTTAGGTTAGTATTAGGGTTAGGTTTAGCATTAGGGTTAGGTAGAGTTAGGGTTAGGGTTAGGGTTTGTGTAAGGGTTAGGGTTAGGGTTAGTGTTAGTTTTAGGATTAGGGTTAGTATTAAAATTAGGGTTAGTGTAAGGTTTACGGTTAGGGTTATTTATAGGGTTGGGATTATGTTTAGGGTTACCGTTAGGGTTACGATTCGGTTTAGTGTTTTTGTTAGTGTTAAAGTTAGGGTTAGAATTCTTTATGGAGTAGGGTTAGGGTTAGATTAGGGTTAGCATTATGGTTTGGTTTAGGTTTTGTGTTAGGGTTATTGTTAGGATCGGAAACAAGGTTAAAGTTAGAATTAGGAGTACTGTTAGGGGTAGAGTTAGAGTTACTGTTAGGTTTAGGGTTAGTGTTAGTGTAAGGGTAAGGGTTAGGGTTAGTGTTAAGGTTATTGTTAGGGTTAGGTTTAGGATTAGTGTTTGGTTTAGGGTTAGATTTAGGATTAGTGTTAGTGTTAGGTTTAGGTTAATGTTAGAATTACAGTTAGGATAAGATTACGGTTAAGTGTATGGTAAGGTTAAGGGTTCTTGTTAGGTTTAGGGTAAGGGTTAGGTTAGGGTTAGGTTTGGGTTCATATTAGGGTAGGGTTAGTTTAGAGTTAGGTTTAGGTTTCAGGTTAGGTTTAGACTTAGGGTAAGGGTTACAGTTAGGGTTATGGTTAGTGATAGGGTTAGGGTTAGTTTTAGGGTTAGGTGTCAGTTTAGGGTTAGGGTTAGTGTTAGGGTTATGTTTAGGTTTAAGATTAGGTTTAGTTTTAGGATTAGGTTTAGTTTTATGGTTCGGGTTAGATTTCGTGTTACAGATAGGGTTAGGATTATTGTTAGGGTTAGTGTTAGGGTTAGTGTTACTGTTTGGGTTAAGGTTAGGATTAGGGTTAATATTAAGTTTACGGTTAGTGTAAATTTAAGGTTAGGATTAAGATTAAGTTAGGGTTAGGGTTATTGTTAAATTTATGGTTTATGTTATGGTTAGTGTTAGGTTTAAGATTAGGGTTAGGGTTGTCATTAGGATTAGGGTTAGTGTTAGTGTTAGGGATTGTGTTAGTGGGAGAATTAGTGTTAGTGTTAGGGTTAAGTTAAGAGTTAGGTTAAGGTTTAGGTTTAGGTTTAGGGTCATAAATAGAGTTAGTGTTAGGGTTAGGGTTACGGTGAATGTTAAGGTTAGGTTTATGGTTAGTGTTAGGATTAGGATGAAATTAGGATTAGAATAATATTTAGAGTTAGTATTAGCTTTAGGGTTAGTTTTGCGTTTAGGGTTCGTGTTAAGGATTGGATTAGGGTTAGATTTAGGTTAGGGTTAGGGTTTGTCTTAGGGTTCATGTTAGGATTAAGTTTAGTGTTAGTGTTAGTTTACGTTTAGGGTTAGTGTTAGGTTTAGTGTTAGGGTTACAGTTAGCGTTAGCGTTAGTGTTTGGTTTAGCATTATAATTAGGTTTAGGGTTAGAGTTAGGGTTAAGATTAGGGTTAATGTCAGGTTTAGAGTTAGATTTAGTTTTAAAATAAAGATTAGGATTATGGGAAAGGTTAGGGTTAGGGTTATTGTTAGAGTTAGGGTTAGGGTTCGGTTTAGGTTTTGGGTTAGGGTTGATGTTATTGTGAGGTTTAGGGTTACTGTTAGGGTTAGGTAAGGGTTAGGGTTATTATGGATAGTGATATGATTAAGAATAGGTTTAGATTTAGGGTTAGGATTATGGATAGTGTTAGATTTCGGGTTAGCGTTAGGGTTAGTTTCAGGGTTAGGGTTAGGGTAAGGTTTAGGGTAAGGGTTATGGTTACTGTTAGGGTTAGGGTTAGAGTTTGTGTTAGAGTTAGGATTAGGGTTTAAGTAAGGTTTAGGAATAGGGTTAGTGTTATGGTTAGTTTTTTCTTTTAGAGTTAGTGTTTTGGTTAAGTTTAGGGTTATAATAATGGTAAGAGTTAGGGTGAGGTTTATGATTAGGGTTTGTGTTAGGTTACTTTAGAGTTAGGGTAAGTTTAAGGTTATTGTTATGGTTAGGGTTAGGGTTTGTGGTACGGTTATGTTTAGGTAAGTGTTAGGGATAGTGTTAGGGTTAATGTTAGGGTTATCGTTAGGGTTATTGCTAGTTTTAGGGTTAGGGTTAAAGTAGAGTTTAGGGTTAGGGGAAGGGTTATGATTAGAGTTAGTGTTACTGTTAGGGTTAGGGTTTTGGTGAACATTAGGCTTAGGGTTAGGGTTAGGGTTAGGGTTAAAGTTAAATTTAGGTTTAGGGTTAGTGTTATGATTAAGCTTAAGGTCAGGGTTAGGTTTACGTTTAGGGTTTAGTTAGGGTGAGATTTAGGTTAGGGTTAGTGTTAGGGTTAGGGTTAGTGTTGGGGTTAGGGTTCGTGTTAGGGTTAGGGTTAGGGTTAGTTTTACTTAGGTTTAGGGTGAGTGTTTGTGTTAGGGTTAGAGTGTTAGTGTTAGGTTTAGGTTTAGGTTCAGGGTTAAGGTTAGTGTTAGTGTTAGGGTTAGGTTTAGTGTTAGTGTTAGGGTTAGGTTTAGGGTTAGTGTTATTGTTAGGGTTAAGGTTAGGGTCATCATTAGTGATAGGGTTAAGATTAGGATTCGTGTTAGGATTAGGTTTAGGGATAGTGTTAGGGTTAGGGTTAGGGATAGTGTTAGGGTTAGGTTTAGGTTTAGGGTTAGGCTTTCTGTTAGTGTTAGTGTTAGGGTTAGGGTTAGTAATAGTGTTAGGGTTAGGGATAGGATTAGCGATAGTTTTAGGGTTTGGGTTAAGGATAGGGTTATAGTGTTAGGTTAGGTTTAAGATTAGGGTTAGTGTTATGTTTCAGTTTATGGTTAGGTTTAGTTTAAATGTAAGGGTTAGGGTTAGGGTTACTGTTACGTGTAGGATTTGGGTTATTGTTTAGGGTTAGGGTTAGTTTTATGGTTAATTTTAGGGTTAGGGTTAGTGTTATGGTTAGGTGAGGTTGAGGGTTAGTGTTAGTGTTAGGGATAGTGTTATGGTACTGTTAGGTTTAGGATTAGGTTTAAGCTTAGGGTTATTGATAGAATTAGGGTTAGGGTTATTGTAAGTGTTACGGTGAGGGTTAGTTTTATGGTTAGGCTTAGGGTTAGGTAAGGTTTAGGGTTAGGGTTCCATTAGGCTTAGGTAAGGGTTAGGGTTAGGTCAGGATTAGAGTTAGGGTTATGGTTAGTGTTAGGGTTAATGTTAGGGTTAGGGTTAAGTTTAGGTTTAGTGTTAGAGTTAGGGTTAGTTTAGGGTTAGTGTTTGGGTTAGAGTTAGATTCAGGGTTAGTTTTAGTGTTAGGGTTGGGGTTAGTGTTAGGGTTAGTGTTAGAATAAGTGTTAGGTTTAGTATTAGACTTTGTGTTAGGGTTACGTTTAGGGTTACAGTTAGGCTTAGTGTTAGTATTGCAGTTAGGTCAGGGTTAAGTTTATGATTAGTGTTTGGGTAAGGGTTAGAGTTAGGTTTAGGTTTATTGTTAAGGTTATGGCTAGGTTTAGTGTTAGGGTTAGGTTTAGGATTAGGGTTAGTGTTAGGGTGAGTTTTAAGGTTAGGATTAGGTTTAGGGTTATGATTAGTGTTACGGTTATGGTAAGGATTAGTGTTTGGTTTAAGTTTAGGGTTACGATTACTGTTAGGGTATTGTTAAGGTTACGGTTAGGGTAAGTTTTTGGATAGGGTTAATATTAAGGTTAGGTTTAGTGTTATAAATAGGGTTATGTTTAGGGTTACATTAGTGTTAGGGTTAAGGTTCATGTTAGGTTAAGTTTAGGGATAACGTTAGGTTTAAGTTAGTGTTAGGGTTAGGGCTAGGGTTAATGTTAGTTTTAGGGTTAGGGTTAGGATGGGAGTTAGGGTTAAGGTTCGGGTTAAGGTAAATGTTATTGTTGGCTTTAGTGTTCATATTATGCTTAGGTAAGGGTTAGGGTTAATGTAACTGTTGTGTTTGGGATGAGGGTTAATTTTAGGGTTACTTTTAGAGTTAGATTTGGGTTAGGGTTAGTGTTAATATTAGTGTTAGGTTAAGGGATATGTTTTGTTTCAGGGTAAGCATTAGGTTTAGGGTTTCTGTTAGGGTTAGTGATAGGATTTGGGTTAAATTATGGTTAGGATTAGAGTTAGAATGAGCCTTAAGATTAGGTTTGTGGTTAGTTTTAGAGTTACAGGTAGTATAGGGTTAGTGTTAGTGTTAGGGTTCGTTTTAGGGGTTGGATTACTGTTGTAGGATTGTTATGGTTAGGGTTAGTGTAAGGGTTAAGTTTAGGGTAAGGTTTAGAGTATGTGTTAGTGTTAGTGTTAGGGATAGTGTAAGGGTTAGGGATATGTTTAGGGTTACTTTTAGTGTAAGGGTTAGGGATAGAATTAGTGTTATGGTAGGGTTAGTGTTTGGTTAATGTTAGGGTTATGGTTTGAGTTAAGGTTAGTTATTGGGTTAGGGATAGGGTTCGATTAGGTTTAGGGTTAATTTTAGAATTAGCTATATGGTTAGGGTTATGGTTAGTGTTAGGTTAGTGTTAGGGTAAGAATTATGGTTTGTGGTAGGGTGAGGTTTAGGTTTAGGTTTTCTGTAAGAGTTAGGGTTAAAAGATAGTTTTAGTGTAAGGTTTAGATTTAGGGTTAGTGTTATGTTTAGGGATACGGTTAGGTTTAGGATTAGTATTTGTGTTAGTTTTATACATAGGTTTAGGGTTAGTGTTACAGTTAGGGTTACGGCTAGGAAAAGTATTAGAGTGAGGCGTAGGTTTAGGCTTAGAGTTAGTTTTACAATTACTGGTAGGTTAGGTATAGTTTTAGTGTTAGGGTTAGTGTTACTGTTGGTGTTAAGGTGAGGGTTAGGTTTAGGGTTAGTGACAGGTTAGTGTTGGGTTTAGGGTTAGTGTTAGATTAGGGTTAGGATTAGTGTTCGTGTTAGGGTTAGGGTTACAGTTAGGTAAGGGTTAGGGTTCATGTTCGGTTATGGTTAGGCTTATGTTTTTCTATAGGTTTTCTATTAGGTTTATGATTAGGGTTAGGGTTAAGGTAACGTTAGGTTTAGGATTAGGATTAGGGTTAGGTGTAGTGTTAGGGTTAGTGTTAGGGTTAGAGTTAGGGTAAGGTTTAAGTTCATTGTTAGTGTTATGGTTAGTTTTAGGGTTAGTGTTAGGGTCAGGGGTAGGGTTAGTGTTAGGTTTACGGTTACGGTTATGATTCGTGTTAGGGTTATGATTAAAGTTAGTGTTAGGTTAGGATTAGGGTTATGGTTAGGGTTAGAGTTATTGTTATGTTTAGGGTTATGGTTAGATTTATGATAAGTTTTGGGGTTAGTGTTGACTTAGATTTAGGGTTACTGTAGGGTTAGATTTAGGGTTAATGTTAGGGTTAGGGTTACGGTTATGGTGAGGCTTAGGATTAGTGTTAGGTTAGGGTTAGGGTTAGGGTTAGGGTAACAAGTAAGTTTTAGGGTTAGTGATAGAGATAGGTTTAGGGTTACAGTTAGGATTAGGTTTAGGTTTTGGTTTAGAATTAGCATTAGGTTTTGAGTTAAATTTATTTTTAGGGTTAGGATTTGTGTTAGGGTTAGTTTTAGGGTTTGTGTTAGGGTTAGGTTTAGGGTTATTTTCAGTGTTAGGGCTAAGGTTAGTGTTGGGTTAGGTTAGGGTTAGAATTAGGTTAAGGTTAGGTTTACTATTAGGGTTAGGGTAAGGGTTGTTTTTAGGTTTGGAATAGAGTTAGGGTTAGTGTTAGTGATACTTTAGGGATAGGGTTTGAGTTAGGGTTAGGGATAGGGTTGTGTTTAGGGTAAGGTTTATGGTTAGGGTTAGTGTTATGGTTAAAATTAGGTTTAGGGTTAGGTTTAGGGTTAATGTTAGGTTTAGGGTTAAGGAAAATTTAAGGTAAGGTTTAGGAGAAGGGTTAGGGTAAGGTTTAGGATTAGGGTTAGGGTTATGTTTAAAATTAGTGTTAGTGTAGGTTCAGGGTTAGGGTTAGTGTTAGGGTTAGGGTTATGGTTAGGGATAGTGTTAGCATTAGGGTTAGGTTTTGTCTTAGGTTTAAGGTTATGATTATGCATAAGGTTCCAGTTACGGTCAGAATTAGGCTTAGATTTAGGTTTAGAATTAGGTGAGTTAGGGTTCAATGTAGGGTTAGGGTTAGGGTTAAGGTTAGGTTTAGGTTTAGGTTAGGGTTAGGATGAGGTTTAGGGTTCATGTTAAATTTAAAGTTAGGGTTAGTGTTACCTTTAGTTTTAAGATTAGGATTAGGGTTAGGGTTAGTTTTAAAGTTAGGGTTATAGTTAGGGTTAGGTTTATATTTAGGTTAAGGTTTAGTGTTATGATTAAGGTTAGCTTTAGGGTTAGCTTATGGTTAGTTAGGGTGAGGGTAAGAGTTAGGATTAAGATTAGGGTTATTGTTATGGTTAGTCATAGGGTTAGTGTTAGGGTTAGTTTAGGGTTACGGTTAGTGTTAAAGTTAGGGTTAGTATTACCCCTAATCATTATATTAAATGAAAAAATAGATACAAAGTTAGGGTTAGTGTTAGTGTTAGGGTAAGGGTTAGGGTTGCTCTTAAGGTTATAGTTAGGGTTAGGGTTATGGTTTCAGTTAGGTTTAGGGATATGTTTAGTGTTAGGCTTACCATTAGGGTTAGGGTAAAATTTTATTTTAGGTTGACGGTTAAGGTTAGAGTTAGTTTTAGTTTTAGTGTTAGGGTTAGGGTTAGAGTTAGGTTAGGGTTTTTAGATTACTGTTAGCTTAAGGTTTAGTGTTTGAGTTTGGGTTACAGTTAGGGATATGGTTAGGGTTATGGTAAAAGTTAGGATTAAGGTTAGAGTTAGGTTTAGGATTAGGTTTAGGTTCATTTAGGGTTAGCGTTAGGGTTAGCATAATGGCTAGGGTTAGGGTTAACATTAGAATTAGTGTTAGGTTTAGGGTTAGGGTTTGGGTAAAATTAGGGTTAGGGTTAGATTTATGTTTCATGTTAGGATTAAATTTAGGTTTCATTTTAGGTTTAGGTTTAGGGTTAGGGTTAGGGTTAGTATTAGGGTTGGGTTTAGGGTTAGGGTTATATTTATGGTTATGGTTAGGGTTAGCGATAGTGTTAGGTTTAGGGTTAGGGTTAAAGTTAGGATTAGGGTTAGGGTTAGGTTTAGGGTTAGGATTAGTGTTGGGTTTAGGGTTAGGATTAGGGTTAATTTTAAGGTAGGGTTGGATTTAGGGTTAGGGTCAGTGTTAGGTTTAGTGTTAACTTTAGGTTTAGGGTTTTTTTAGGGTTAGGTTTAGGACTTAAGTTTAGGTTTAGGGTTAGTGTTAAGGTTACAGATAGGATTAGGGTAAGATTTAGGGTTAGGTTTAGGTTTAGTATTGGTGTTAGGATAACGGATAGGGTTAGTGTTAGTTTTAGGGTTAGTGTTAGGTTAGGTTTAAGGGTATGATTAGTGTTAGGTTTAGAGTTAATGTTAGGGTTTGCATTAGGATAGTGTTAGGGTTAGTTTTAGGGTTAGGTTAGGGTTGAATTAGAGTCAGTGTTAGGGTTAGGATTAGGGTTTTTGTTAGGGTTAGTGTTAGGGTTAGTGTTAGTTTTAAAATTAGGTTTTGGATTATGGTTAGTGTTATCTTTCTGTTTAGGTTTAAGGATAGGGTCAGTGTTAGGGTTAGTGTTAGGGTTAGGTTTAGGGTTAGTGTTAGACTTAGGGTTAGGTTTAGTTTTAGGTTTAGTGTTAAGGTTAGGGTTAGTGTTAGTGTTAGGTTTATGATTAGTATTAGGTTTGGTGTTAGCTTTAGGTTTAAGGTTAGCTTTAGGGTTCATGTTAGTGTTAGTGTTAGGTTTAGGGTTAGGGTGTGGCTTAGGGTTAGGGTTAGTGTTAGGGTTAGTTTTAGGGTTATGGTTAGTTTTAGGGTTAGAATTAGGTTAAAGTTCGGGTTTGTATTAGGTTTTCAGTTACAATTTGTGTTAGTGTTAGGGTTAGGTTATGGTTTGGTTAGGTTTAGGGTTACTGTTATGGTTATGTTTAGTGTTAGTTTTAAGGTTAATGTTTGTGTTAGAGTTACAGTTATGGTTATGGTTATGGTTATGGTAATGGTTAAATTTAGGATTAGGGTTACGGTTAGGGTTAGGGTTAAGGATTGTGTTAGTTTTAGGTAAGGGTTCATGTTAGGTTTAGGTTTAGGTTGAGGCTTAGAGTTATGTTGAGGGTTATGGTTAGGTTAGAATAAGTGATAGATTTACTTTTAGGGTTAGAGTTAGTATTAAGGTTAGGGTGAGGTTTAGTGTTATTGTTAGGGTTAGGGTTAGTGTTTGGATTAGGTCTAGGTTTAGGGTTATTGTTAGGGTTAGGGTTACTGTTATGTGTAGAGCTAGGTTTCATGTTAGGGTTAGGGTTAGGTTTAGGTTTAGGGTAAGATTTAGGTTTAGCATTAGGTTTAAGATTAGGGCTAGTGATAGGGTTAGGGTTAGTGTTACATTTAGGATTATGGTTAGGGTTAGGTTTTGTCTCAGGGTTAGATTTAGCATTAGAATTTGTGTTATTGTAAAATTAGAGTTAGGGTTTGTGTTAGGGTTAGTTGTAGGGTTAGGGTTAGGGTTGTTGTTAGGGTTACATTTAAGGTTGTCTAGAGTTAGGTTTACAGTTTGGATTAGGGTTAGGGTTAGGGTTAGTTTTAGGGTTAGTGTTAGGTTTAGATTTTATGGTTAGTGTTACGTTTTTGTTAGGGTTAGGGTTAGGGTTAGGGTTCGTGTTAGGTTTAGGCTTAGGGTTAGTGTTAGTTTAGGTTTAGGTTTTCGGTTATGATAAGGATTAGTTTTAGTGTTAGGGTTTGTGTTTGTGTTAGCATTAGTGTTTGGGTTAGGGTTATACTTAAGTTTAGGGTGAGTGTTAGTTTTAGAGTTAGGGTTAGTGTTAGGTTTAGGGTTAGGTTTAGTGTTAGGGTTAGGGTTAGGTTTGTGTTAGGGTTACAGTTAAAGTTATGGTTAGGGTTATGGTTTCAGTTAGTGTTAAGTTTTGGGTTATGTTTATGATTAGTTTTAGGTTAGAATAAGGGTTAGGGTTAGGTTAGAATTATGTTTAGTGTTAGGGATTGTGTTAGGGTTAAGGTTAGGGACAGTGTTAGGTTTACAATTAGGGTTAGGATTCGGTTAGTGTAAGTTTTAGGGTTAGGGTTAGTTTTAGCATTAGTATTTGGGTTAGGGTAATAGATAGGTTTACATTTAGGATTAGGGTTAGGGATAGTGTTTGGTTTAGGGTTGTTTTTTGGGTGAGGGTTAGGGTTAGGGTTATTTTTAGTGTTAGGTTTAGGTTTAGCCTTAGGTTTATGGTTAGGGGTAGTGTTAGGGTTAGATTTAGGGTTAGGTTTAAGGTTTTTGTTAGGGTTAAGTTTATGGTTAGTGTTAGGGTTAGGATAAGGGTTAGTGTTCATGATAGGGTTAGGGTTAGGATTAGGGTTAAGGTTAGTTTTATGGTTAGGGTAGGGTTTGTGTTAGGGTTAGATTTAGGGTTAGGATTATTGATAAGTTTGGTTTAGGGTTAGGGTTAGTGTTAGGTTAGGGTTAGGGTTAAGGTTAGGTTAAGGTTCGGGTTGTGGTTAGTGTTGGGGTTTGTGCTACGGTTAGAATTATGGTCTGGGTTATTTTTAGAATTCAGTTTAAAGTTTGTGTTAGGTTTAGGATTACGGTTAGGTTTAGGGATAGGTTTAGGGTAGGTAAGGGTTAAAAGGTTATTGATAAAATTATTGTTATTGTTAGGGTTAGGGTTAAAGTTAGTGTTATGTTAGGGTTAGGTTAGGTTTAGTGTTTATGTTAGGTTTAGGCTAAGGGTTAGCGTTAGGTTTAGGTTTAGGTTTTGTGTTAGTGTTAGGGTTAGGATTAGGGTAAGGGTTGGCATTAGTGTTTCATTTAGGGTTATAATGAGGTTTAGGGTTAGTGTTAAGGATAGGGTTAGTGTTAGGTTTTGGGATAGCATTATATTGAGGGCTAAGTTTAGGGTTAGGGTTAGGGTTATTTTAGGGTAAGAATTAGGGTTAGAGTTAGAATTAAAGTTAGCGATAAGGTTAGTGTTAGGGTTATGTTTAGACTTAGGGTTAGGTTTTCTGTTAGGGTTAGGTGTAGCCTAAGGTTTAAGGTTAGTGTTATGGTTGAGGTTATGGTTTGGGTGAGGGTTAGGCTTAGTGCTATGGTTAGCGTTAGGGTTCATGTTGGGGTTAGGTTAGAGTTAGTGTTAGGGTTAGCGTTAGTGTTAGGATTTGGGTTTATTAGGTAAATGTTAGTGGTAGGGTTAGGTAAAAGTTAGGTTTATGGTTTGGGTTAGGGTTGGTGTTAGGTATAGGATTAGGGTTAGGGTTTGTGTTAGGGTAAATTTAGGATTATGTTTTGTGTTAGGGTTATGGTTAGATTTATGGTTAGTTTTACGGTTATGGTTAGTGTTAGTTTTTGGTTTAGGGTAGGGATAGGATTATGTTAGGGTTAGAGTTTGTGTTAGGGTTAGGTTATAATTAGTGTTAGGTTTAGGGTTCAAGATAGGGTTAGGGTTAGCGTTAGGGTTAGGGTTAGTGATAAATTTAAATTTAGGATTATGTTTAGAGTTAGTGTTAGGGTTAGGGTCAAGTTTAGGGTTACTTTTAGTTTTGGAGTTAGGGTTACATTTCAGTTTAGGTTTAGTGTTAGGGTTATGGTTAGGGTTAGGGTGATTTTAGGTTTAGGGTTACTTTTAAGTTTATATTTAGTTTAAGGTTAGTATCAGGTTTCATGTTAGGGTTAGGGTTAGGGTTAGTGTTAGGTTTAGGTTTAGAATTAATCCTTGTGTTATGGTTAGTTTTAGGGTTAGGGTAAGTGTGAGGGTTAAGTTTAGGGTTAAGGTTAGAGTTAGTGTTATGTTTAGGGGTATGGTTATGGTTAAGTTTAGGGTTAGGATTAAGGTTAGTGTTAGGGTTTGATTTAGTGTTTGTGTTAGGGTTAGGGTTAGGAAAGGGTGAGGGTTAGGGATAGATTATGGTCAGGATTATGTTTGGGTTAGTGTTTGTGAAAGGGATAGAGTTAGAGTTAATGTTATTGATAGTGCTACAGTTAGGGTTAGGATTAATTTTAGTGTTCATGTTAGGATTAAGTTTAGGGTTAGTTTTAGGGTAAGGGTTAGGGTTTGTTTTAGGGTAGGGCTTAGTGGAACAGTCAGGGTTAGTGCTGGTTTAGTGTTCGGGTTAGGGTAAGGTTTAGGTTTAGGTTAAGTATTAGGTTAAGTTTACTGTTAGGTTTAGGTTTAGGGTTAGGTTTACAGTTAATGTTATGGTCAGGGTTTGGTTTAAGGTTAGGGTTAGGATTAGTTTTAGTGTTAGGATTAGTGTTAGTGTTAGGATTTGCATTAGGGTTAGTGTTAAGGTTAGGGTCAGGTTAAGTTTTAGGTTTAGGGTTAGGGTTAGTGTTAGGGTTAGTGTTATGGTTAAGTTTAGGGTTAGTGTAGGGTTAGGGTTAGAGTTAGGCTTAATGTTATGTTTTGTCTTAAGGGTAT
>NW_026008721.1:0-3548 GCF_001458135.2 Marmota marmota marmota | reverse complement strand
CTGGCCCCGGGTGTTGATTTCCATAGTGTTGTGGATATGGGGCGCCAGGAGCTGGGGTGCAGGAGATTGGAGGGGTGGTTAATGGAGGCCATGCTTGGGTCATTTCTTGTAGGGTCTGGCACACAGCATGGTGTCTTGCTCTCCTCTTGATGCTTTTGTCCCCGCTGCTATTTTGATAGTCTGGTCTCCTGCTCCTCTAACCACTCACTCCCATATCCTCCAACTTCCATGACAGTTGGGCTTTGGAGCCACACAGAGTGGGGTTTGAGTGCACATTTCACTACTCACCTTGATACCTGAGCAACATAATGAACCCTCTAAGTGTCAGTCTCCTCACTAGTTACCAGGGTGTCTTATCTCAGATGCTGCAGTACTGCTTCTGAGAGTGACCGAGCAGCAGGTTTGGAACACTACCTGGCACACAGAAGTTCTTGAGATCATTGCCTTTATTATATTCACCTTGAACACAGTTGTATTTTAAAGAATCTGCCCCTTAACTTTTGATATAATTGTGTTCTTTCTCTATATTTCACATCTTCATAACTTAAACAAGCCTGTGCTTATTTCAAAACCACACATCTAACTACTCATCATTTTCCTTTTTTTTTCAGGTCTTAATCAGGATTAAAGATGTCACATCAAGCTACCTGTTTAAGCCATTCCTAATTAGGCCCTATATGTCCCCTCATGAAGGCCACTTATCATTGACACATGCTTATTTTTATGCTAAGTGGGGGTTTCCCCATTATAACCTGATTGATAATCAAGATTCACATAGTTTTTCACATTTTAGTTGTTTGATACTGGGCCAAGGGCAAGATTGAGGTGATACTCCTGGTTTTAAGGCATTAAGGCCCCTCATAACGGTCTTTTCAGAAAATTCATGGAAGGATATTGGCATCACAGAAAACGTAAGACCTCCAAAATAAGGGAACAAAGAACCCAAATCAGAGCCCCTAACAATAATGAGGATGATGATGATAATTAATTATGATAACCCATATTTTATTATTTAATGCCTTACAACCCCATGATGGAGATCCTATTATCTCCATTCAGAGATGAGGACCCCAAAGCACACATCTGAGTAAGTACTGAGGCCAAGATTCATTATTCAGATGCTGGTAATCTGCATGCAAAATCTGCCCATATGACCTTTAATGATACCTCCGGTGGGTCCTGATAACAATGCAGCTGTTTGCCATGTGATGAAGTTGTTATATTGAGGTTAGGGACATATGGAGGGGCCAAACCAATAAACAGGGATTTTAAAGTATAAAAATGTACTTAAATAATTTAAGTTAAGAACATGGTGATGCAAAATATCATAAGATCATTAAATAAAGTTTCCATGAACTATATTAATAATTACTTTGCTTTTGTAACCTTAAAAAGCAGAATTACTACAGCCCAGATTAGGATTGGGGTGGGAACTCCAAGCAGCAATACAACTCAATTTCCTTTGTTTATTTTTGTACTGGGGATTGAAACCAGGGGTGCTTTACCACTGAGTTATATCCCCAGTTCTTTTTATTTTCTATTTTGAGACAGGGTCTCACTAAATGGCTGGGTCTGGCCCGGAATTTGTGATTCTCCTGCCCCAGCTCCAGAGTTACTGGGATTACAGGCATGTCTCACTGCATCCACCTACAATTCCGTTGTTCTGCCTGCCAAGTACTCACTCGTATATCTGACCAATACTTCAAACTCCCTGTATCTAAAACTGAAAAGTTCATCTTGGTCTCCAAACTGGCTTCTTTACCTGACTTTGCAGTTTCTGATCATTGCTCTGATGCCTAAGCATGCACATGTTTGCTGCCTTCTTGGCTATGTTCCCTGTATCAAAGTGACATTATGATTTCCAAAAATTTTTAAAGCAAGCACGCATCATTTTTTTCCTGCATTATGCTCAGCAATAGATAACCAGACTCACTCTTTTTAAAAATAAGGTCTGTACAACTCACCCATATTGAGGACTCCCAGGTGTTTCAGAAGCACAGACCTCTAACCTTGCCTCTCCAGTTTTGCACTCAGGCATGCTGCAGTTACTGTTTCCCACGATCACCATTCATTGGTGTCCCTCCCTCCCTTCTTCCCTTCTTTCCTCCCCCACTCCTGATACCACCATGCAAATGCAGCTCTTTATCCACCTCACTCTTGGGCAGGTTCAAGCGACCTGTCAGGCTTTGCTCTCCCTCTGCTCTCTTTGACTCTGCCCTTTGATCTTCTGCTTATCTGACTACTTCAGTTATGGTGGAACATCTCCACTAATATTATAGCACCTCTCTATGTCTCTCTAATTCCAGAAATTGTTGTCTGCCTTTCCACACAAATGATAAATCTCCTAAGGCAGAACTAACATTTTGCTTTAACAAATTATATTCCTACTCTATTCCTGACCCATTGCCAGAGAGTTTCAGAGAGCTGACTTACAATGTGTACTTAATTAATCCCAGTATTTGACTTCATAGTGTATTATTTCTTAACTCATGTATATCTACAATTATCTCAAGATAAAAAGAATTTAAGCATTAAAATAAAATCAAGGTCAAGGTCTTGCAATAGTTATCTGTCTCCTTTCTCTGCCTCTGTTCATAAGACACTATGAAGATTCTGTTCATAAGACACACAGAATCTTCATAGTGTCTTATGAACAGAGTGCCAATCATCAATGTCATGGTCATATCTTGAAGACTTAGGCTTTTAAATCCCATACAGCTGATGATTTTTTCCTCACTCTGAGGTACAAGATGGGACCTGGAGGGTGGAGCTTGAAGACAGGGTGCAGTCCTGGGAGGCACCTCATGGTGGCAACAGCAATGACCTCACCCAGCAGGTGAGTGTTCAGCAAATGATACTGGAGCTCATGCAGTTGGAAATCTGAATTTCAGACCCAGGACTTGGCCAGGAGCCAGGCAAGTGGAGGATCAGAGGGCAGGAACAGTGTTGGGGTAGGAGAACTGGAGGTGGGAAGTTGGAGCTAAAACAAAGAAGAATCAAACATTCATTGACCTCTTGCCACATGCAAGATACTTTGCTCAGTATTTTGAGGGAAATGGAAATGACTGAAATCAAGTAATTGCTTCTGAGAAAGTGAAAACCAAGTAGGAGGAAGTAGGACACTTCCACATTGCCTGTCACTAGCCATGGTTCCATGTAAGTGTCATGATAGTTTGTGTGAATGCAGGTGAAATGGAAGGAAGCGATCAGTATGGCGGCTCTAACAGTGGTTTGGGGAACACAGGATGGGCGTCTGAGCTTTGGTGGTAGAATGGGAAAAAGAAGGTGAGAATGAGAAATTGACAGTATGTATCAATGACTGTGCAAACAGCAATGAAGATATTAAAATTAAGGAAGAAAAGATGTTTAAGAAAGAAGGGATATTCACCGCATTGAAAGATCAAAAGAGATTGAGTAACTTCAGCATGAAAACCAAGAGAGGCCATTGTGATTCTCAGGTATGCCCAGATAAGTAGTGACCAATCTGAAAACTAGAAGGGAGCCATCAGAAAGATATGAAGATAGTTCTCATTGAGTGAGGTCAGGGG
>NW_026008720.1:0-3548 GCF_001458135.2 Marmota marmota marmota | reverse complement strand
TTTTTTTTGGAAAAGATGTCATTTTTTTTTTTTTTGGAAAAGATGTCAGTAGTGCCAGATGTATAATTTATTAAAGTGTAAATGGCAAGGTTGTTATTATTATTATCATTATTATTATTATTATTATTATGCTATGTATTAGTTACAAAACTTTACCTGTTCATATTATTATAAGGTATATACTCTTTTCTATAACTTCATAGCATACATCAGTGTGTATAAAAATGACATTTTGGGGGTTGGGAGGTGAGGGAAGGGATCATGGGGTTAGAAATGATGGTGGAATATGATATATATTATTATGTAAAGTACATGAATAAAGGGGTGAATTCATGTAAATATAATTTGTATAAAACCAGAGAAATGAAAAATTGTGCTCTATATGTGTAATAAGAATTGTAATGCATTCTGCTGTCATATATAATTAAAAAATAATTAAAAATTAAAGATAAATGATGGCATTATGTTCTAACTGAAAATAAATACCACTCCTTTTAAAAATTGAAAAAAAGGTCTGTTGGTCAGTTGTAAACTTTATAAAGTACAAAATGTATCCTGAACATTGGTAATACATAAACCTAGATGTAGGTATTTATAGTGGTGTCAGCAAAATTAAAAAAAAAAATACTGTAGAGTTAATTTTTTGCAATGTATACTCATAATTATATGAGATGCATTTTGTACATGTACATGTATACTACCATTATATATAATTAATAAATGATTACTACATCTCGCATTAACCACATTTATTTCAAATTAATTTGTCTTTTGAAAGCACCAATATATGACACTCTTTGATATATACACATGGTGTGTCTTCAAATTTGTCACTTTTATATATTATGTTCTTTTCTTTATTCTCCTTTTTATAGAATTTCTTTTTCCAAATTATTGAGATTAATGAATTTTAGACACCTCAGTTTAACAGTGCAGTCTGTAGATTTTCTTTTTTAACCTCAGATAAAATACATTCCAATTTTAATAAGCTTATTGTTATGTAAATGACTTCTAAAAACCTGCATATATAACACCCTAGCCTGACCTTACTCTGGACTATTGATATCTGGGTGGAGGGGATCTCAAAGTGATTCATGGAAAAGGCAGAACAGGGATGGGTCAGGATGTGAGATGATAGATGCTGAGTATGTAGTAGTGAGTATTAATGAAAAAGTATTGGTAGAATAGATACGGGTAGAGAAAAAAAGTGCTGTGAAGAAAAGAGGGAAAGAATGACCAGCTCAAGAGTTCAGATTTAAAAAGTCTAATGGTGGATCAACGGTAGTATGAGGGTAAGGGGTAGTTTCTTTGGAGGCAGAAATAAGGTACAAGTGAGAGAAGAAGGCAACTATGACACAGTCCCCAAGAGAAAGAGTCAAATGAATGGGTTATGTGTTTATTTCTTCCCACCTCCAAGTGGAATTGATAAATCAGAGTATGTTTCAGTAGGTAGTATAAAACCATTTCCAAGTAGCTTTACAAATTTATATGGCCACAATCAACATTTGATAATTCCAGTCGCATAAAATCTGTGTACTTTTTTATCAGTTTTGTTTATTTATATATTTATTCATTTCATTTTTTTCATTCACTTTTGCTTTACTATTATTGTGTAATAGTAAAGCAAAAGTGAATATATATATTGCAAACTTCTATAACATTAGATTAAAGTCAGCCAGCCTCAGCAACTTAGTGAGGGTCTAAGAAAATCAGCAAAACCCTTTTTTAGAATAATTTATTAAAGGCTGAGAGTGTTTCTTAGTAAAAAAGCATACCTGATTTCAATTTGTCATATGAGAGAGAGAGAGAGAGAGAGAGAGAGAGAGAGAGAGATCTTGCAAAAATAAAAAAAAAGTAATCAGTGACACTCTTAGTGTCAAGGATGTAAATAATTTCAAAGTAATAGTGAGCTAGTTGGAAAACTCATCTAGGTTATTAACTACTGCTTGGGAAGTTGGTCTGCTCTCCAAAATATAAAAGTGAGAGAGGAATTCTTTATTAAAGTGTGCATAAGAAAAAAGAGGAGTTTTGACACAGCTTTTAGTTGATCCAGACTGGGTCAACTTTAGCGGGTGATTAGGGTTCTGCCAAGATGATAAATCCTTGAGTTATTTGGAATAATGTGATTTTATCTAGTCTTCATAAATGAAGATTGAGGTCTAATATAAATAGTGTGTTGTTTTCTTTTTGGTACCAGAAATTCAACTCAGAGGTGTTCATCCACTGATTCACATTCCCACCCCTTTTTTTAAAAAAATATTTTTATTTAGAGACAGGGTCCCTTTGAATTTCTTAGGGCCTCACAATTTGATGATGCTGGCTTTTAACTCATTCTCTTCATGAGTCCTGAGATTTTTAAATGTAGGGGAAGCAGTATCTCAAATCCAGAACAGACATCTGAAATCCAGAACTTCAGTTTAGCTCTCCATAGGTCTCAGAATAAACCCCTAGTTTTCTAGCTCTCTGTTCACATATCCAAAACTAGGGTTCTCTGTTCACAGAGAATAAGTAATAGAATAGAATAGATAGTATAATGACCATGTAATGTGGATAATGGGTCTCACTCAAACACACCTGGCTGCTAACTGAAAGATATGTTAATGAGCACCATTAAGGCCTATTTCAAATGTAAAAGACCTTGAAGCCCACTTGTGGGAACACCTTCAACAAAGTCCTTTGTCCCAGGGGTGATTCCTGATTGAATTTGAACATAAAAGAATTGGTCACAGAAAGAATGAAAGTGAACCCCTGTGGTAGTCAGGATGCCTTTTCCAAAGCCTATTCTAAATGCATTATGCTCCGTGTTCTGCCCAAAACCATTAGTAAACTTCTAAGATGGCACATCAAGATGAGTTTTTTTTCTGGTATCATTCCTCATATCACATAGTGGGAATTCTATTTCTTAGATTTTTTTTCTTCAAAATTTATGAGACAAGCACCCAGATGCAATTGGCAAACTGAGAAATTTTGGTTCATCTCAAAACTCCACTTTCAGCATTATCAATCATTATTTTTTCATATTTTATTTTAATTGGATGCATCATTTATGTTTTTCTACAAGAAATGAAGGGCATTTTTAAAAGAGTTTAATTTATCATTCTGAGATTTTCACATCATGAGAAGAAAGCAGAATAAAATTTGGTGACATTAAAAAGAATGAATCTCTCCTAAATGAGGTTTATGTGTCCCAATTAATAAATTTTAAAAACTGTAATGGGTCATCAATTGATGTTTTATTTATTTATTAATGTATTCATTTGTTTACTTATTTATGGCCAGACCATTTTATTAAAATAACCCACAGAAGGGCTGGGGTTGTGGCTGACCTATAGAGCACTCACATAGCACGTGAAAGGTCCTGGGTTGGATCCTCAGCACCACATAAAAATAAATAAATAAATAACCCACAGAAACATTCCAAACATTTCAGGAAACTCTTTTCCTGCCTGGTGTGGCAGGAAAAATAAAAGTGGGACTAACTTGAATTTAAATTACATGCAAGGTCAATCTCTCTCTCTCTCTCTCTCTCTCTCTCTCTCTCTCTTGTA
>NW_026008719.1:0-3548 GCF_001458135.2 Marmota marmota marmota | reverse complement strand
TGCTCATACATGTTCAGAACATATTACTTTTGCTTCTCTTTTTCCTGGACAACATATGCAGTCTTATGTAGGATTTTGTTATTTGTAACTCTGGGTTAAGAATGAAATGTTGGAGACGAGAGCAGGAAGCAGCTTTGTGCCAGCCAAGCCAGACCAGAAGAGGAAGCCCGGCGCCAAGCCAGACCAGAGGAGGAAGCCCTGCCCTGCCCCGTGTGCTAGTCCAGAGGAAGCCCATCAACCTTAAAACCCATCAAAAGGGGTGTGGCTACCAGCAGGGTTCTGCGGCTGATCCAGGTACCCAGTTTCCAACTCCCCCACCCTTAGCTGCGATAACTCAAAATATTTCCCACAAACTTTTGGGGGTTGTAGCAATCAATGCAAAACAACAATTGTACAGGCACCTGGTTTCTACCTCAGAGACTAGAGTAGGGAAGATACAGGTAGAAGCTCATTTCCTTTCACACTGGCTATGCCCACCACCCTGAATACAGAGGCTCAAGCTAGGAATAGACAATGCCACCTACTGGAAGCAAGGAAAACAGTGTTCTGAGAGACTTTTTTTTTCTCTTTGTTTCTTCCTTTTCTTTTCTCACTTCCACAACTTCAACATATGTGAAACCAAGAACTGTGCATGAACAACCAAATTACCAAAGTAATATAATATAGAGGAATTGCATATATCCCACCTTCCCCCCATTTTTTCTTTATTTCTATCTTACTTTCCTTTTCCTTCTCTCTTATTTCTCTTTTCTTCCTTGTTATTTTTTTCTTTTTTTTTTTTCATTCGTATTCTCTCTATCCCACTTTCAATCTCCTAACTCTTGCTATCTATACATAGGGTAACTATCTAAATACAGATAGGAGGTTGAGTCTATACATTCTTCCATAAATTACCAGTCTATTGGTTAGAGTTCTCCAAAGGTGCCAAGTTAGTTTAACCTCATACCCTCACTCCTTTCCCTCATCCTTCGTCTGAAATTAAGTTTTCTATATGCCACCAGATATGGTATGCCTTTTATGAAACTAATGAATATATTCTTAAGTAATAATTAAAACCAATATCTATAGACTTAGAATCTAACTATAAATGTATTAATAATGAAAACTTATGCTTAGATGATGTACTGTTGATATTGGGAACTGTTAACATTGTCTTTCTCCGCAAAAAGAGGGATTTTGGAGCTATACAAGAACAATAAAAATATATAAGGGTAATCACATTAGCACAACAGTTTCACAAAGCTGAAAGAATCATGAGCAGTATGAAAAGACAAGGAAAGAAAGGACTACAAACAATACAGTTCAATGCAACATTAGATGAGGTAATATCTGCAGCTGATGGAATGTCAGACAAAGAGTTCAGGATATACATGCTTCAGATGATCTGGATTCTCAAGGAAGACATTATACAACAAATTTAGACAATGAAAGATCACTTTGACAATGAATTACATAAACAAATCCAAGAAGCAAAAGATCAACTCTATAGGATGATAGAGGATATAAAAAACAAACAAACCAAAATCCTGGAAATGCAGGAAACAATAAACCAAATTAAAAACTCAAATGAGAGTATTACCAGCAGAGTAGAACACTTAGAAGATAGAACTTCAGACAACAAAGGCAAAGTTTTTCAACTTGAAAAGAACATAGCTCAGCGAGAATGTTAAGAAATCATGAGCAGAATATCCAAGAATTATGGGATAACATAAAGAAACCAAACCTAAGAGTTATTGGGATACAAGAGGGTATAGAGGTCCAAACCAAGGGAATGAGCAATCTATTCAATGAAATAATACTAGAAAACTTCCCAGACTTAAAGAATGAAAAAGTAATCCAAATACCAGAAGCCTACAGGACACCAAATATACAAAATCATAAGAGATCCACACCAAGACAAATAATAATGAAGATGCCCAACATACAGAATAAGGAGAGAATCTTAAAAGCCATAAGAGAGAGAAAGCAGATTACATTTTGGGGTAAACCAATCAGGATAACTGCTGATCGTTCAACACAGATTCTGAAAGCTAGAAGATCCTGGAACAACATATTTCAAATGCTGAAAGAAAAAGGGTTCCAACCAAGAATCATGTATCCAGCGAAATTAAGCTTCAGGATTGAAGATGAAATAAAAATCTTCCATGATAAACAAAAGTTAAAAGAATTTGCAGCTAGAAAACCAGCTCTTCAAAACATCCTTGGCAAAACATTCCAGGAAGAGGAAATGAAAAATAACAATGAAAACCAACAGCAGGAGGTAGTACACTAAAGGAAAAACTAATCATAGAGAAAAAACAAATCATGTTAAGTAACATACATAATCAAATATGGCTGGAAATACAAACCATATCTCAATAGTAACCCTAAATGTTAATGGCTTAAATGCACCAATAAAAAGACATAGGCTAGTAGAATGGATTAAAAAAATCCAACAATATGCTGCCTACAGGAGACTCATCTGATAGGAAAAGACATACACAGACTGAAGGTGAAATTTGGGAAAAAATATATCACTCATACAGACCCCGGGAGCAAGCAGGGGTGTCCATACTTGTATCAAATAAAATAGACTTCAAGCCAAAGTTAATCAAAAGGGATAAACAAGGACACTACATACTGCTCAAGAGAACCATACACCAACAAGACTTGACGATCATTAATATATATGCCCCAAACAATGGTGCATATATGTTCATCAAACAAACTCTTCTCAAGTTCAAGAGTCAAATAGACCACAACACAATAATCATGGGAGATTTTAACACACCTCTCTCACCACTGGACAGATCTTCCAAACAAAAGTTGAATAAAGAAACCATAGAGCTCAATAATACAATTAATAATTTAGACTTAATTGATATATACAGAATATACCACCCAACATCAAGTGGATACATTTTCTTCTCAGCAGCACATGGATCCTTCTCAAAAATAGACCATATATTATGTCTCAGGGCAAATCTTAGCAATTACAAAGGAGTAGAGATACTAACATGCATTTTATCTGATCATAATGGAATGAAATTGGAAATCAATAATAAAATGAGAAAGGAAAAATCCTACATCACATGGAGATTAAACAATATGCTACTGAGTGAACAAAGTGTTACAGAAGACATCAAAGAGGAAATTAAAAAATTCTTAGAGGTAAATGAAAACTCAGACACAACATATCAAAATCTCTGGGACACTATGAAATTAGTACTAAGAGGAAAATTCATTTCATGGAATTCATTCCTTAAAAGAAGGAAAAGCCAACAAATAAATGACCTCACACTACACCTCGAAGCCTTAGAAAAAGAAGAACAAATCAGCAGCAAATACAGTAGAAGGCAAGAAATAATTAAAATTAGAGCTGAAATCAATGAACTCAAAACAAAAGAAACAATCGAAAAAATTGACAAAACTTAAAGTTGGTTCTTTGAAAAAATAAATAAGATTGATAGACCACTAGCCACACTAACAAAGAGAAGAAGAGAGAGAACCCAAATTACTAGCTTACAGGATGAAAAAGGCAACATCACAACAGACAATTCAGAAATACA
>NW_026008718.1:0-3548 GCF_001458135.2 Marmota marmota marmota | reverse complement strand
GTGACCTTGCTCAAGGACCAGGGCGGATTAGGGTGTTCCTGGTTTAGGATAATCAGGTTTAGGGCGTTCCAGGTTTAAGATTATTCCTGCTGGGAATAGGGCGTATCCTGCTGCCTGAGTTCGGGAATAAAGAGTTGCTGTTTGAATCTACAAGCTGTGTGGTGGCTCGTGATTGTGTGCCCAGCCAGACTGCGGCATTTGTGCCCAGCCAGACTGCGGCACAGGCCTTCCAGTTGTTTTCAGAAGTAGTTTCTCCATGTACTGAGCATCTAAAATTAGTGACTTCTGTTCCAGGGAGTATATCCTAAACATCCAATTTCTATAAGCAACAGAGACTGAGCATGTGCAAATATTCATACATTACAAATAGTTGGATTTGCATTGTTTGTAACTGCTTCCAAAAACTAAAATTTGCAGCAGTCCTGTTAAAAATGTGTTAGAAATCACAGATTCCTGTTTCATCACAGAAAATACAGTACACTCTTCTAGCTACTTGACAGCCTGGAATGTAACACACTTGCCTCAGAAATTTAATGCATCAGTCAAATGAAAACTTTCCTTCACCCTAGCAGTCTTGTCAGAATGCCTATGATAAAAATCTGAAAGATAGGGGCTGGGGTTCTGGCTCAGTTATAGAGTGCTTCCCTAGCACATGGGAGGCACTGTGTTCAAGCATCAGAACCACATAAAGACAAATAAAATAAATTTGTCTATCTATGACTAGTAAATAAATAAGTAAAATATTTAGAAGTAAAAAATAAAAATCTGAAAGATAGTAGGTAGTCCAGAGCATATGAGCATGGATATAAAGATTCACTTGTAAAAATGCTGGTGAGAATATAAATTGAATAAAGGTATTTTTGAAAATGGTATTAAGGTTCTTCAATAAGTTAAAATAAAAATGTCATATGATTCAGTAGTAGTAATTCTGGGTATGTATCTAAAAAAATTGGAGTCATTAGATCATAGAAAAGACTACATTTATATTTTCATTGTAGTAATTTTCACAGAACCTGGTAAAAGAACTGAAGTACTTTTAAGGTAAATGGTAGGTTGGGCATAGTGTCACATACCTGTATTCCCAGCAGCTTGGGAGAGTGAGACAGGAGAATCATAAATTTAGAGCCAGTCTCAGCAACGTATCAGCCAGGCACTAAGCAAATCAATGAGATCTTGTCTGTAAATAAAATATAAAAAGGGAGCTGTATTCAGTGGTTGACTAGCTCTGATTTCAACACACAGCATAATAAATAAATAAATAAATAGGCCCAACACATTGACCCTATGCTTTATTTTCCAAGAAGCAATTTACTTGCACCCTTTCTGGATTAACTGGACAGGATGTGTTACATTCTTTAACAAACTATTACCTACAGGAGAAGTGCAGTTTCAAAATAATGTTTGTAAGAGGAACGCAAGTTACACTAAAGGGGAGACATTCGTGATCTTGTTAAAAACCAGATTCTGGAACTCAGGGAAATGAAGATAATTTCTACTAACCATAAAATCTGCAAGAGTTTATGATTAAGAATTCAATTATAAATCATGAACATAAGGCTAATTAACCTAAAGTTTTCATGGCAGTGTATACTTGAGAGTTTGATATTATCCTGCTGTCAGTCCAAAGTCACGAAGTGTACCTGGGCAGGATTCTTTAGAATCATTTTTAGATCTCTAATAAAATTGGAGAGAAAGAGAGCCATGCTCTTGTCTTTACAGAGTGGACACATTCTCTCTCTTTAAAGTGTCACCTTTTTCTTCCTTCACATCACTTCTAATAAACTCATTGTGTCTGCTTTTTTCTCATGTGAAATGCTCAGAAAGAGAAAGCAAAATCTATAAACTGTCATCCAGTTCTTGGAGGAAAAATTAGAAATACTGCATCCATTTGAAATATAGCATAAAATAGTTGATAAGGCAAAGAGGGAATGCTGGCATTAAAATTGTGAACAGAGCTGAGTGCAATGCTGCACTCCTGTAATCCCAGGGTCCTGGAAGGCTGAAGCAGAAGGATCATGAGTTCCATGCCAGCTTCAGCAAGGGAGAAGTGCTAAGCAAATCAGTGAAACCTCTTTCTTTAAATAAAATACAAAATACTGCTGGGGATTTGGCTCAGGGTTCGAGTGAGCCAATAAGTTCTAGAATGACTTGTTATCCTGTGACAATTAATTGACCCAGTATAGGCTGGAATTCAAGATTCAATCACAAGTTCCACAGAAGTCATATGGAAAAGAGCTGGTGTATTATAGATAGTGTAGTTAAGTTGTTCCTGCACCCTCTGTCTGATAGGGTCACAGCATGGGGGATGCTGTGGCAGAGCTACACCATTTGGAAACTGAAACTATGGGGAGGGTTAAATGTATTGTTTATGATACTCATGATATGGACAATAGGGTATACATCAATCAATAATGAAAGTACATGTTGCCGGAAATGGCAGGAAAATTCCCCAAATGAGACTAAAGATGCAATTAAGACATGCCTGGAGATGTGTTTTAATGTCTCTCAGGATACAAGCAGTGTTATTCCTCAAACATTTATGAAGAAAATATTACAGATCTCAAGGTTCTTGAGAAAAACTTAACAATTTGCACTAAGCCCCACATTCTAAATCTACAATCTGTGCAACATACATTTCCCCCCACTAACAGGCCCTCCTTTGCCTTACACAGGAATTCATGATAAAAATGGGAAACACATTGTTAATATTAATGGTAAATGGGTTGTGTCGAAGAGCCTGCTCTTTTGTTAAAGATTACAAGGACATAAGAATAGTTGTATTTTGAAAAAGTATCAAAGAAAGTATTAAAGAAAGCAGTTAAATAGGTCATATGAAAAAGAAAATTACCTTTGAAATTAAAAATAGAATAATATAAAATTAATATACATACATTTTAGAAGCACTTCAGAAAAGTGCTTTTAAGTAGTAGGCTATAACTATTTTAAGTGTTTTATTGGGACTTAAGAAGTAAGAAAGCTTAACAATAATCATAGGTATGCTTTAAAGTTAAAGGTTAATGATATAATTATACGTATGCTTAAAGTTAAAAGTTATATTTATTGTTCAGCTTCAAAAATTATATTGATTGGTGCTATATCCTGCATAAAAGCTGAAATTTTTTATTTAAGTAGTTCTTTGGTAGAGACATTAGAATTTAATTCACATAAAGCCATATATCTGCTTTTAGAGTTAGATATAGTTTGATAGTTTCACTTCACATTTCTAATAGGATTTTTGTTGTTGTTGTTTGGTACCATATTGAACTCAGGGGCCCTTGACCACAGAGCAACATCCCCAGCCCTATTTTGTGTTTTATTTAGAGACAGGATCTCCCTGAGTTGCTCAGTGCCTTGCTTTTGCTGAGGCTGGCTTTGAACTCATCATCCTCCTGCCTCAGCCTCCCAAGTCACTGGGATACAAGCATGCGCCAACAATGCTCAGCTCTGATATGGATGTTTTTATTGTGTTTTTTTACTGATTCAATCTCTTATTAAGTCTTTTTAGAATTTCTATGTCTAAGTCAGTCTTGATGGAAGTTTTATAGGAA
>NW_026008717.1:0-3549 GCF_001458135.2 Marmota marmota marmota | reverse complement strand
CACTAGCCCTAACCCTAACCTGAGCCCTAGCTCTAACCCTAGCTCTAATCTTATCCTTTACCCTAGCCAAACACCATTCATAATGCTAACCCTAGTCCTAAAACTAATCCTTAGTCTAACACAAATCCTAACACTATTACTAGTCCTGACTCTAGCCCTCATTCTTGTTATAACAATAACCCAAATCCTTATCCTAACCCTGACCCTTAATCTGACCCTGAACCTGAACCAAACCCTAACACTAGCCCTAACAGTAATCCTATATCTAAACCTAACCCTAACACTAGCCCTAGATAACACCTAATCCTAAATCTAGCCATATCTTTAACCAAGACCTAAACAAAAACCTAGCCCTAGCTCTAATGATAACCATTAACCTAAGCCAAACACTCACCTTACCTCTAGACCTAACCAATCCTAATTCTGGCTCTAGCCCTAACCCTAACCCTAATCCAAACAGACCCTTACACTAACACTAACCCTAGCTATAAAACCAACCCTAACCAAAACCTAAACCTAACACTAGACCTAGCCATAACCATAAACATAACTCTAATAATACACATAAACCTAAAACTAGTCCTAAACTAGTCCTAACCCTAACCTTCTATTACTAGTTTTAACCCTAACATTCATTCTAGCTCTAAACCTAACCCAAACCCAAACCCTAACCCTGACACTTATTCTGACCCTAACAGTAACCGTAAACATAACTGTTACATTACCATAGCACTAAAACTAGCTCTAAACCTAACACAAAACCTAGCCCTAATCCTAGGCCCAAATCTAGCCCAAAGCATAACCCTAACCCTAACCTAACATTATCCCTTACTCTAAGCCTAACCCTCACGCTAACCCTAACCCTAGCCTTCGACCTAACCCTAGATAAAACCCCAAACCAAACCCTAAACATAAACCTATCCCTATCCCTAAACATAATCCTAATCCTATCCCTAATCATAATGCTGACACTAGCTCTAATACTATCTCTAAAAATTATCCATTACCCTAAACCAAACCTTAACCCTAATGATAACCCTAGCTCTAATCCTAATTGTAAACCTAATTCTAGACCTAACCCTAAACCTAACCCTCATAGCCTTAACCCTAGATAAACCCTAACCCTTACTCTAACACTAACCCTAGCCCAAACCCTAACACTACCCCTAAACCTAAAACTACCCATAACCCTAACCTGACATCTAACCCTGTCCATTACCCTAACTCTAATGATAAAATTAGCCCTAACCCTAACACTAACCCTAAACCTAAAACTACCCCTAACCCTAACTTGACATCTAAATCTGTCCATTCACCTAACTCTAAAGTTAACCTTAGCCCTAACCCTAATACTAATCCTAACCTTAACCATAAATCTAACCCTAGACATAATCCTAAACCTAATACTCACCCTAGCACTAACCCTAGCTCAAAACGGATCCTGTACCCTAAACCTAACCCTAGTCCTATCCCTAACCCTAAGCATAACAGTAGCCCTAATCCTATCCAAAACCCTAGCCCTAACCCTAGCTCTAATGCTATTTATTACCCTAAAAATAACCCTAACCCAAATAATAAACTTAGGCCTAACCCTAACCCTATCACTAACCCTAACCCTGCCAATTACCCTAATCTTAACCTGAATCCTAAACCTAAACCTATTCATTAACCTAACCCTAATTCTAACCCTAATGCTAATTTGAGTCCTAACCCGAATAATTAACATAGCACAAACCCCAAACCTGACTCTGATCCTAAAAATACACCTTACTATTAACATGGCCCTTGCCCTAAACCTAACATTAGACTTAGCCATCAATCTAACCCTATAACTATCCCTAGCAGTAACCCTAAACCTGACATTACCCCTATCCCTAAAACTAGCTCTAACCCTAACACAAGCCCTAGCCTTCATCCTAACCCTAAATCTAGCCTCAATCCTAACACAAACCTAACCCTAGACCTAAACCTAATTCTAATCATCGCCATAGCCCTAAACCCAACTATAACCCCATCCCTTCCCCTAAACCTAACCCTAAACCTAATCCTAAACATAGCGCTTACCCTAGGCCTAATCCTAAAACCAATGCTAGACATATTCCTAGCCCTAATTTAGTCCTAAACTAAACCGTAACCATAGCCCTAAGACTAACTCTAACTATCGCCCTATCTCTATTCCTAGTTCTAACCCTATCCCTTACCATAACCCAAACACTAGACCTTACCTTAGCCCTAACCCTAGCCATAGCCCTAACCCTAGCCATAGCCCTAACCCTAGAATTAACCATAACTCTAAATGTACCCCTAAGCCTAAACTGACCCTATCACTAGCAATAACACTAACATTAATCGTAAAACTACCCTTAACTTTAGCCTTATCCCTAAAACATAACAAGCCTTAGCACTAAACCTAACCCTTAACCTAAACCAAATCCTAACCCTACATCTAGCCCTAAGCCTACCTCTAATTCGAGTCCTATCCCCAACCCTAAAACTAACCCTGACCCTGACTCTGAACCCAACAGTAAACCTAGCTCAAAACATCAACCTGAATTTAACCCTAACCATAAAACTAGACTTAACCCTAAGCGTAACGCTAAAATTAGCTCTAAACATAACCCTAGTTCTTACATTAGCTGTATTCCTAACACTAGCCCTAATGTAACCCAAAACCTAGCCCTAATGCGAGCCCCAACCCTAGCTTTAACCCTAACACTGAACCTAAACTAAGTCCTAACCCTTACCCTAAACCTAACCCTAACTTTAATCCTTGCACTAACTCTAAACCGAACACTAACCCTAAACCTAACTCTAACCATGAACCTAGCCCTAACCCTAGCTCTAACCCTAACCATTACCCTAACCCTAACCCTAATCCTAAACCTAATGCTAACCCTCGGCCTGCCCTAACACATTCGCTAACCTTAAACTACCCACTACCCTAAACATAACCCTAACCCTTAACCTAACCAAACACTAAACCTAGACGTAACACTAACCCTAAAACTAGCCCTAATTATAACCCTAGTTCTTACATTAGCCGTAGCCAGAAAGGTAACACAAAACCTAGCCTAGCCCTAATCCAAGCTCTAATCCTAGCTTTAACCCTAACCCTAAACCTAACCCTAACCTGACCCTAACCCTAGCCCTAACACTAGCACTAACCCTATCCCTTACCCGAAGCCATACCCTAACCTTAAAGCTACCCTAGTCCTAAACTTAATTATTAGCCTAACCCAAAACCTAACTCTATTACTAGTCCTAATCCTAAACCTCAATCTAGCTCTATCACTATCCCAAACCCTAACCCTAACCCTGACTCTTACTACTGAGTTATATCCCCAGCCCTGCGAACATTTTTTATTGTGGTAACATTCACATAACATAAAAGACACCATTTAGTCCTTTAAGGGGCACAATTCTGTGGCATTTAGTACATTCACAGTGATGTACAACCATCACCATTATCCAGTTCTAGAACACTTTCATCACCCAAAAAGGAAATTCTATATCATTAAGTAATCACTCCCCATTCTCCTCCCCCTAATC
>NW_026008716.1:0-3549 GCF_001458135.2 Marmota marmota marmota | reverse complement strand
TATCCATGCTTATTGCAGAACAATTCACAATAGCCAAGTTATGGAACTAGCCTAGGTACCCATCACCAGATGAATAGATAAAGAAAATGTGGTATATACACAGAATTTTATTCAGCTATAAAGAAAAAGGAAACTATGTCATTTTCAGAACAATGGATGGGAAATAAAGACTATAATCTTGATCAAAATAAGCCAGACTCAGAAAGAAAAGTATGTTTTCTTGTCATGAGCCGTCTATGGGCTGTGTGTGTGAGCTATGAGCATTTGAGAATATGAGGGGACTGGCCTGGGGTTAAGCACTTTTTGGGTTGTGCAACCCACATGTGCCTTTTCCCTCACTCTGCCTGTGATCCCACACAGCTGAGATGGGCATGACTTGCCAAGATGTCAATCAATCTGCTTACCACTAGACATCACCAAGCAAGACTCCACCCTTTGAAACCCAAACCATTGCCTTATTTGGGTGGAACTTTCTTTCCCCAATAAATAGAGGGGTTTGAGGTGTGCTCACTCTCTTGTTTGCCTCTCTTGCTCCCCTTGCCCTCTTTCCAGCATGGGAGGCTGATCTTTGAGGTCGCAGAGTCCTCTCTGACCCCTGCAATTGAGAAAAAGTTATTTTCATGTTTGTGTGATTTCTTCGCTGTTTTCATAGTTATTGATACAGCCAACTCCTTTGAACACAGTTCATCTCATCAACTTGGCCAGCTGGAGACGTTTTCTCTCATATTTTGAAGGAGAGGGGATGCTAAAGGTTGAAGAGTGACCAGAAGCAAGACCACTGGGAACAAGAGGTTGAGATGAAGGTTATCAACACATCTTGCACTTCTGGATATTATACTCTATTAGATAACAAGTCAGTAAACAATAAGAAAACAGATAATTAAAACTTATATCATGAATAAGAAGACAACATTGGGATAATGTTCCTTTATTTTATTCTCAGTGTGGCTTTTCCCCACAGCCATACTATAATACAAATTAGGTTGTGTTATTCCTTGGTTTAAAACCTGACAATGATGTTCACCTCATTGCTAGAATATTTCTCTCTCTCGCTGTCTCTCGCTCTCTCTCTCCCCCCTCTCGCTACCCCTTTGCAGAAAATTACTCGATAATAAGGATTTCTCCGTCAGTTTTATCACTTACTATCATTGGTTTCTATACTAACAAAGAACGACACCATCACCAACATTTGGTATAATCTCTCTTTTTTGTTCTAGCCACTATACTGAGTGTGTAGTCAGATCACATCGTAATATTAATTTTAATTTCCCTTACAATAAAGAAATTGTTCACTACATTCATTAGCTACTTTTATATTCTCTTTTATCAATTATATGCTTAAGTGTTTTACCCACTTTTTCTTTTGAGTAATATGTCTATTAATCAACTTGATATGATCTGAATCTAAATATAAATCCTCAGACAATAGATGGAAAAAATATTCCCCTATCCTATGGTTGACCTTTTTATTCTGCTGATAATGTCTTATGATGAAGGTAAATTCATTTGTGTTCTTTGGATTTATTTAATATTAAAATTTGTCCATCCACTATTGTCATGTATGTAAGAAATTTTTGAAAGTTAAAAAAAATTGTCCAAATGATGTTTATAAAAGTTTAAGGATTGAAGATGAACAAACTTTAACAGAAGTTAGGTTGACTAATTACAACAGGCATTTCAAATTTTCCCACTATAAGAACTATAAAATAATGAATTTCAGTTCAGCAGAAGCTGGTAAGAGTTTACAGCTCTGAAAATAGAAATTACTAATGGAAATTAACAGAATTTTATTAACAGAAATTATTTATTATAAGTCATTTAATGACTATTAGGTTAATAAGAAAGTTGTTGGTAATTTTTGTTCTTCCCTATGTCAAGTTATGGATCAAATAGAGCAGAATTTGTCTAGACATAGTCCTAAGAAGCAAATAAGCACATGGGAAATTTTCTAAAGTGAAAAAAATATTTGGAAATTATCAGAGTACCTTGAAGAATAACTAATGCCTAAAAATACTTAAACCAGAAAGCAGTTTTATAATACTGTACCATATTTATTTTTGAGTTTGAGATGCAAATGATACATATTAAATAAAAATTTAACTATACTGGAGAATAAATATTCTTCATGACATCTTAGAAATAATTTAAATACTCAGAAATATTTAATTTAGGCAAATTATTCCAAGGATATATAAATAGCCTGGCATCAATGTTTGTGCTACACCTTATCTTGAGGGTTCCTCTTGGTATGAATTCACTCAATTGCACTGATTCAGTTGCACTGAATCAAAAAATACATTTTGGGGGTTTGTTTGGGTTTTTTTTTTTTAACTGAGAGTTTAGGTTCCAAAAGAGAAACTCTGAAACTTCCTTCCTTTGTAGGTAGGTTTTTGTCTATTAGATCCCTTTCACTATACTATCATATTCAGAGACCTTGGCTTTATCCAATGGCCTCAATTCTCACTTTCTACTTTGTTTTGGGCTCAGGTCTTTCTTCTGTAAACAAAGTTTTCTATAATATCAAAATTGCTTGAGAGAAGAGCTGTCTTAACTCTTCGAGGCATTTTTACAAAAGAAGAGTAAAGATTTGACCTTTAAGATATCAAGACACACAATAAAGTAATATTAATTAAAATTCAGGTTGTTCAATGAAAAATAACAAGTGGAGAAATACAGCATGCATTTGGGGGCCTTGAATATTATAAAGATTATATCATGCATTTTTGAAGAAGGAAAAGCTAGTCTGTCTGTCTTCACAGAGACAAAGTAAAGCCAATTCTTTTCTTACAGCATGTATAATGTGACCTCTAAATGCCTAGAGTCGTAAATGACAAATATTAAACTCTACATCTGATAAATGTGTGGAATTCAGTGCAAGACAAAAAAATGATAAAATTGAGAT
Organism: Marmota marmota marmota; assembly: GCF_001458135.2. Taxonomy (NCBI): domain Eukaryota; kingdom Metazoa; phylum Chordata; class Mammalia; order Rodentia; family Sciuridae; genus Marmota; species Marmota marmota. Next base: position 647 of record NW_026008716.1, on the reverse strand, counting down.
GGTTTATGTTTCTAAAGAATGAAGACTATATTTCAGTGATTTCTAGAACTAAATAGCCTCAGTTTTAGTTTTGTAATTTATCACCAAAAAATGGAAGTTTACTTGAATCCTTGAGCCTTGATTTTCTTTTGGTAAATTTTAATGGTTTTAGTACTTCTTTCATTTGGCTTTTCTGAAAATTAAATGAACTACTGCATGTTAGGAACTCAGAACAATAACTTATACTTAAGGAGCATGCAGTGGAGGTTATTTATTTGCATTATATTTGCAGCATATAAAATAACGATGACCCATTAATGTGATTCATATAGAATGAACTCCTACCAGAGCAACAAAAATAAAAAGCCAGTAAAAATATGGACAAAGTACATTACACATTTATAACTGCTATTAGGTCCTTCTATAGATAGCAGATCCACATGGTTACCCCTTAGATTAGTCAGACAGAAACTTTTACCTAAAGAATATAACAAGAAATGAAAATTAGGAAAAGCCAATAGGAAAGCCAATAGTATTCCCTAAGCAGAGAAAAATGTAAACTTCTGTATGCCAAAATTAGAGAAAAGTTATTACCAACAGTGAAGAGTCGGAAGAAACAAAAGTACTACTACTTCCCATTACTCCTTTTCTTTGCTATCCTTAAAACG
>NW_026008715.1:0-3549 GCF_001458135.2 Marmota marmota marmota | reverse complement strand
CCCCCCAAAAAAATCCACAAAAATACTAGGTAACTTTTATAAATCAATATAGCTAAAACCAAAAAATATAGGTTATCATACCCAGTACTTTTGAAGAAACAGTAAAATTCAAGTTTCTTGCATTTCTGACTTACATTCATCATTGAAAGGTTATTCGTTTAGATCCCAGGCTTTGGGGATAAAATGCTCGGGTGCTAATCAAATCCCACAACTTTCTTATGTACTCTTGGCATATAGCTTATTCCCTCCTGAGCTGTAAAATGAGGATAATGATAATGCCTCCTGATACTTTCTACAGGGAGGATTTAATGAGTCAGTACTCATAAATCTCTTAAAATAATAAACAGTCAATAGATATGAACTATTGACTATACATAAACAAAGAGTTCAACAAGGAGCAAATGGTGCCAAAATTTATCATAATTCAAGGAGTGTTCATTTTCAAAATAAGTTATCACAATGTTGTATACAGGGTATAGGGAATCCAGGAGGAATAGTCAAGTACCTACATACAATAGTAGGTGGTCTGTTGTTTCTTCTAGTCCTGAGGAATGACATCTCCTAGAAAGTGCTGAAACAGAATTGCTACATACAAAAAGGATCTTGGTAAGGAGAAGTGATCTTCTATCAAGGGACACAGTCTGCCTGAGGCAATTCTTTAAGGAGGGAGCTAGAGGAACACATGCCTTGACTTCATTTTTCTCTTTTCTGCTCTTGAGAGGACTCCCCATTGGCTGCCCAACCAGTAGCTTGTAGGCAGCCAGTTGATGCAGCCCACGAGATTCAGTCTCCGGGCATGGAAAGCATGGTGCAAAAGAGTGAATCTGGAGTATATCTGGTACAATATGCCACAGGCCTAGTTGATCAAGTCTCATGAAATATCATCCCAAGTATGTGAGCAGATTCCCTTTCCTGGTGCTAATCTCACACCCAGCCAGTTAGGCATCAGTCACTGGACTGGACTGACATACTTTGGACACCTGAGTAAAAGGCAGGCCATAAGCAATGGAGCAAAAATTGATGAGATCCCAAGCCCCACAGAAGGTAGGAAAGACCCCAATAGGGGCTCACACCTCATCCTCAAGGGCAGACCATTCCATGATTATTGACCAAAGGTCATTTCTATCAAAGTGAAATATGCTCTGATCAAAAACAGGTGTTTTTTTTTTTTTTTAACAACTTCAGGTTCCAAATTTCAAACAAGGAGTACAGAATGCTCAAACAATGTTAAATTAGTCAGATTGGTGAATATTCATTTAAATAACATTCATTTAATGAAAAAAGTAGATACAGATACTTAGTAATTTTATGGTTATAACTGAGCAAATTTGAAAATTAATTAGAGGTTTGGGGGATGTAGTTCACTGGTAGAGCTCTTGGCTAGCATGAACAAGTGCTAGGTTCCATTCCCAGCACTGGAGATGGAGAAGAGAAAGAAAGATGGAGAGGAGAGGGAAGGAAAAAGGGTAGGCAACAGAGAAAACAACACATCTTCAGTTTTTCCCATTTCAATCCAGGATGCTTCTGGTGCCCTTTCCTCTCTTCCTTTCTGCCAATGCCTAGTGTTGGCAGCTCCTTTTCCCACTTCTCTCTTTGGGTCTTCCTACAGACTGGGTTCATGAAGTATAAGGTAAAAGCAGTCTGGAGTATGTCTCTCCCCGTGAGCCACTTCCATATTCTTGCTTCCTGGGAAACTATTATACAGGGAAAGTAGGGGAGACTCACCAACATGGGGCTGGCTGGAATGCTCAGCCTTGGGGAGTGAAGTAAAAGGAGAGGGAAAGTAAACCATTGGATAATACCCACAGAAATTTCAAGAATAAAAGCTTGCCACAGTCATCCTTAGCCCAAGTTCCTTCTTTTGCTTCCTCAGAGATTTCTTCTTTGTTACAAATTTCCAATCCTCTGGATAGAAAACTATACACACATATAGTTACATACACACACACACACACACATATATAGTACATATTTATATATGTGATATATATATATACATATACATATGTGTATATGTCACTTTTACCCTACTAATATGTGGGGAAATATTACTGTCCCCAACTTTATAAATGATAAATGATGACCTTATTTAGATTTACTATGACTACTTGTATTTCTGAATAATCATCATTATGTGGTTGTATTTATTGAAGTAGATTATCAAAATGCACAACATAGTCTTTCCATTAACTCTTTCACATTAATGAGTTGCTATTTAGTAAATTACTATTTCCCAGCACTAAAAGGAAGGCAGCCAGTGGCCTGAATGATTTTCCAAAGTGCCTATTAATAAACACCCAAGGCATATATTAAAATGCTAGAATACAAAGGTCTTTGGGAAGTACATACACATGTGAACCGGGATTTTTAAAAATGTGCCTTAACACTTTCATGACTACAGAATACTGTTTAATAAATTCCTTTGCCAGTTTTTTTTTAATCACTCCGATTTTTCACATATTTCTACTTGTAACAATTTGCAATGGGAAATGCTAAATAATCATTTGCAATTTTATATCAAGGGCTTCCTGATTATGTTACTCCATTTTCCACTTCAGTAGGTTAGAAGCAGTTAATGATATAGAAAGGACCTATAAAAAGCAAAGGTGTTAAAATTTTACTTCTTTTAAATTCTTCAGATATTAAAAAAATTAACTGTTAGGTGGGTGCTATGACACTTGCCTGTAACCCCAGAAACTATGGACAATGAGGCAAGAGGATCATCCTAAGTTCAAGGCCAGCCTCAGCAATTTAGTGCCTCAGTGTCCATAGTTTCTGGTGTTACAGGCATGTGCCATAGCACCCACCTAACAGTTAATTTTTTTAATATCTGAAGAATTTAAAAGAAGTAAAATTTTAACACCTTTGCTTTTTATAGGTCCTTTCTATATCATTAACTGCTTCTAACCTACTGAAGTGGAAAATAAAAACATTAAAGTGGACCAGGGATGTTACTTGTGGTAAAGTGACTTGTGTATAATAATTTCTAATACCAAAAAAACCCTTTGATTGTTCAAAAGCATAATCTATTTAATGTTATTACTGATTCCATCTTGCTAAATGTAAGATTTTTAAAGGTTTTTGAATTTAACAACTTATGTGGAATTAATTATAAATTAACATGTCATAAGAAATAAGGGAGACATGACATGTAACCATTACCCATTTCTCCAAATGACATTTTGCAGTAGTACAATATTTCACTCAGAAGATTGACAATGATACAACCAGGAAATAGGCCATTCATGTTACCACAATGATCCCTCATGTTGTTCTTTTATAGCAGCAGTCCCTTATTTCCTCCTCAGTCCTGGCAATATGTTCTCTATGTCAATCATATTGTCTTTTATGAATGTTACATAACTTGAATCACATATTATTTCATGTATTGGAATTAGATTTTTTTTCATTAAGTATAATTCTCTGGACATTCATTGAATTTGATGGCTATATTAATAGTTCATCTCTTTTTACAGCTAAAGAGTCATCTATGGTATATATATATATATATATATATATATATATATATATATATATATATATATATAT
>NW_026008714.1:0-3549 GCF_001458135.2 Marmota marmota marmota | reverse complement strand
GAGGTTTAAAATTAGGTATTGGAATAGGGTGAGTGTTCGGGTTATGATTAAGGCTAGGTTTAGGGATAGGATGAGGGCTAGGTTTTGCGTTAGGGTTAAAGCTAGGATTAGTGCTAGGGCTAATATCAGGTCTATGGTTATGATTAGGAATAGTGTTAACTTTAGGTTTATGGCTAGGTCTAGTGGAAAGTTAGGTTTAGGGTAAAGGTCAGGTTTAGATCTACGTGTATTATTATGGTCAGAGTCCGGTATAGGGTTTAGTTTAGGATAAGGTTTAGGGTTAGGGCTCAAATTAGCATTAGGGTTAGGGTTAACATAATGGATAGTGTTAGGTTTAGAGTTCAGGTTAGGTTTAGAGTAATAGATAGTGTTAGTGATAGGATTAAGGTTAGGCCTAGGGTTAGCATTTGGGTTAGGCTTATGTTTAGGATATGGATAGGGTTAGTGCTAATGTTAGGGCTTGTGTTAACATTAGGATTTCGGTTAGGTTTAAAGATAGGCCTAGTGTTAATATTAGTGTTAGTTTTAGCAGAAGTGTTAGGGTTTGAGCTAGGGTTAGACCTAGGGTGAGGGTTACGGTCTATGGTTAGGATTAGGGTTAGGGTTATGGCTTGGGTTAGCATTAGGATTAGAGTTATGTTTAAGGTAATGGATAGAGTGTGTGCTGGGATTTATGCTATGGTTACAGTTAGGATTAGGGTTAGATTGAGGGTTAGGTTAAGGGTTAGGGCTACTGTTATGGTTAGGGTAAGGATTACAGTTTGAGCATGGTTTGGGCCAGGGCCAGTGTTAGGGTTAAGGTTAGTGCTAGGGATAGGGTTAGGGTTATGCTTAGGTCTAGGTTTAGGGCTAGGATTAGGGCTAGGTTGTGTGTGAGGTTTAGGGCTAGTATTAGGTGGATGGGTAATGTAAGAACTAGGGTTACGGTTATGGGTAGATTTAGGGTTTTTCTAGTGTTAGGGTTAGTTTTTCGATTAGGATAAGGTTTAGAGCTAGGGTTTGTGTTAGGGTAAGTGTCTAGGGTTAAGTCTAGGGTTATGGTTAGGGATAGACTTAGGTTTATGTTTGTGGTTAGGTCTAGTGTAAGGGTTATATTTACGGTAAGAGTAAAGTTTAGAGCTAGATGTATTATTAAGGTCAGGATATGGCTTACTGTTTAGGTTAAGGTTTAGGTTTAGGGCTTTAATGAGCGTTAGGGTTAGTGTTAGGGTTAGGGTAAGGAATAGGTTTAGGATTAGGGTACAGGTTAGTTTTAGGGTAATGGATAGGTTTAGGGATTGTGATAGGGTTACAGTTAAACCTAGGGTTAGCATTAGGGTTAGGATTATGGTTACGGTAATGGATAGGATTAGAGCTAGGTTTAGGGCTAGGGTTATGGTTAGGATTAGGGATAGGGTTAGGGTAGTGTATAGAATTAGAGCTTGGTTAGGGCAATGATTAAGTTTAGGTTTAGGGCTAGTGTTAGGTTAGGGTTTGGGATAGGGCTAGGGTTATGCTTAGGGTAAAGGTTAGGCTTTGAGCTAAGTTAGGTCTAAGGGGAGTGTTAGCGTTAGGGTTAGGGTTAGGGTTAGGGTTAATTTAGGGTTACACTTAGGGCTAGGTTTAAGCCTAGAATTAGGGCTAGATTTTGTGTTAATTTAGGCCTAGGGTTAGGGACATGGGTAGTTAATAGCTAGGGTTATGATTACTGCTAGTTTTAGTCTTAGGGTTATGGCTAGGTGTAGTGTTAGGATTAGGTTTTGAGTTAGGGTGAGCTTTGGAGCTAGGCTTATGTTAGGGTCAGTGTCAGTGTTCAGTTTAGAGGGAGTATTGGGGTTAGTGCAAGAATTATGACTAGGGTTTAGAAATAGGGTTGGTGTTTGGGTTATGTTAAGGTTGATTCTTAGGGCGTGGGCAAGGTTGTTGTTCAGGTCTAGGGCTAGAGTTATGGCTAGATTTAGGATTAAGTTTAGGTCTAGGACTAGTGTTAGGTTTAGGTTTAGGTATAGGATTAACTGTAGGGCTAATATTAGGGTTCAGATTTGGGTTAGGGTCAGATTTAGACCTACAGTTAGTGTTAGGGTCAGTATAAGTTTCAGTGTTAGGATTAATGTTTGGGTTATGATTAGAGCTAGAATGAGGGCTAGGCTTAGGACTAGTAATAGGGTTAGAATTTGGGTTAGGCTATGAATAAGGGTTATGACTATTGTTAGCATTAGGTTTAGGGTTTGCCTTAGGGTAACAAATAGGATAAGAGCTAGGGTGAGGGCAAGATTTAGGGATTATCTTATGGCTAGGGTTAGTGTTAGGATTAAAGCTAGGGTTAGCGCTCAGATTAGGGCCAGGTTTTTGGGTTATGATAGGGATAGTGTTAGGGCTACAGCTAATGTACAAACTAGGGTTATGATTAGGGCCAGTTTTTTGGTTAGTGTTATGGCTAGGTCAAGTGTTAGGGTTAGGGTTAGTGATAGCATTATGTTTAGAGCTAGAATTAGGGTTAGTGTCAGGGTCAATGTTGAGGTTCGATTTAGCTTTATGGTTAAAGCCAGAATTATCACTAGAGTTAGGTCTAGGGTTAGGGTTAGTGTTTGGGTTAGGTTAAGGTTTATTATTAGGGCTAGATCTAGGTTTTTGTTTAGGTCTAGAGCTAGAGATATGGCTAGATTTAGGATTAAGTTTAAGTTTAGGGCTAGTGTTTGTCTTAGGTTTAGGAATTAGTTTATTTCTAATGCTAGTGTTAGGGTTCAGTATAGGGTTAGAGTCCGGTTTAGACCTATGGTTACCATCAGGGTCAGAATAAGTGTCAGGTTTTAGTTATGGTAAGAGCTAGAATGAGGGCTAGGGTTAGGACTAGTAATAGGATTAGGGTTAGGACTAGGGTTAGCTTTAGTGTTAGAGTTGGCTTGGAGTAAGGGATAGGGTTAGACCCAGGGTTAGGGATACATTTATTATAGGGTTAGGGCTAGTGTTAGGATTAGGTTTAGGTTTAAAGCTAGGGTTAGTTTCAGATTAGGGCTAGGTTTTGGTTAGAGTTAGGGCTAGGTTAAGAGTCATGGCCAATGTTTGCAGTACAGTACAATTTGGGATAGTTATGAGATCGGGGTTAGGACTAGGTCTAGTGTTAGGGTTAGGTTTAACGTTAGGGGATGTTTAGAGCTACGGATAGTATTAAGGTCAAAATTAAGGTCAGGGGTAGATTTAGGGTTAGGGTTGGGACTCGAATTACGTCTAGGGTTAGGGCTAGGTGTAGGGTTACGTTTTCTTTAGGTTACACTTTAAAATTAGGGCTGTAGCTCAGTTTTGTTGTAGGACTAGGGCTATGGTTAGAGCTAGTTTTCTTAAGATTAGCATTAGGTTTAGGACTAGCATTAGGGTTAGCTGTAGTCTTAGGTTTAGAGTTAGATTTAGAGTTAGGATTATATCTAGGGTTTGTTTTAGGGCTAAGGATATGGCTAGCATTAGTTCTAGGTTTATAGCTAGGATTAGGGTTATGATAAAAATAGTGTTAGAACTAGGCATAGGGCTAGGGCGAGAGTGAGAGTTAGTCTTAGGGCTAGGCTGAGAGTTTCA
>NW_026008713.1:0-3549 GCF_001458135.2 Marmota marmota marmota | reverse complement strand
AAAAAAATGAAGGGACTTCATCTTCAGTAGCTCATTTAGAAATTACTAAATTAAGTTCTTTAAGTGAACAAAAGGTCATTAACTTATAGCATAAAAATTAGAAAAGCACAAAGCTCAATAGCATAAGTTAGAACATTCCAAGACTATAACAGTAAGGTATACAAGAATTTTGTCCCTAATAAAGAGTGTAAAACTAAACCATTAACAAAGGAATACATTCTTTTTAGTTTTAGTTGGACACAATATTTTATTTTATTTAGTTTTTTTTATGTGATGCTGAGGATGGAACCCAGAGCATCACACATGCTAGGTGAGTGCTGTACTGCTGAGCCACAACCCCAGCCCCAGGAATACATATTTTTAAATCATGTAATTCTGATCTCAAAACCTAAAACGGGAATATAAAAGTTTATAGTTGTTGATGCTATCACCTTGAAATACACTTTTAAAATTGTAATATGTTCTGCATAAGCCTCATGGTAACTACAAGACCAATACCTACAGTTGATGCACAAAACAAAAAGAGAAAAATTCAAAGCATTCCACTACAGAAAACTATCAGACCACAGTAAAGATAGCAAGAGATGAAGAAAGAAACAAAGGATCTACATAAAGCAGAAAATAATTATAAACTGTCTACAAGATTCACCTCACTTTTAAGGACACATAAAGACTGAAATCAAAGGAATTAAAGCTGCACAATAGGTCCCAGAACTCAGTTGCATAGAGGTTATAAGTTCTACTGTTCGAACAACCCTGTAAAGTGACTATATTTCACAATATAATTTATTATATATTTTATGAAGAACTAGAAGGAGCTTGAAGCCTCCAACAATAAAGAAATGAGATGGAAATGTTCATTAACCTAATTTGATCAGGACAAGCTGTATACATATATTGAAATATCACACTGTACCCATAATGTGTATAATTATTAGACGTTGACAAAAGTTAATAATAAAATAATAAGGACCACATCTACCCCTTCCAATGTTAAGATAAGAAATAATAAAATGGAAAATTGGGCTCAATATGAGGAAGAACTCCAAAATATGTTCACCTTTCAATTCCTAGAATCTGAAGTCCGAAAGTTATAGTAAAGTCTTAGAACTGAATCATTCAAACAGAGAGAATGACAAACTACATAATTGGAAAAATGTATCTAAAATTTTGATACGATGTTGGTTGGCCGTGATTATCTTACAATTTCTTCTCATGCTGTGATTCTTTGAGTATATGGTAATATCTAAATTGGAAGCATGTGAAGGCCAAACAACCTCTGCTTTGTAGTTGTGCCCCAAATTGCATTGAGTTCCCTATATATGCATTTACTTTCCAATGAACAAACTGAACAAAGGAGTTAACCTCCTGGTATTGAGTGTTTCTTAATCCAAAGCATAAATCACAATGCTTTGGTCTAATGGGCACAAATAAAATGAAATTCCAATTAAGTAGGTGTGATTATTTACTCAAATTGACAAAAAAATACTCCATGAGAAAAGATCACAGAATTGCAAATTTCAGTCTCAAGACAATTACAATTGGTCCCAAATACCCAGAGCATTCAGGGACCTTTCTTATAGTCAAAGACATATATAGCTTGGCCTCCAGTGGCCAGAAAAAGAATTGAAACACCTTATTTTTCTATCTATGAACCAAATATTACTGGAAGGGAATGAATTAGGAAGATATGGACCTTTTGCCAGATGGTAGTTGCCACATTGACAGAATTACCCCAGGTTTAGGGAAGAAATTCCTGGATGTGCTAAGGTGAGTGTGTTTGGATTCTCAGAAAGATATTTTAATGAATAATGTGAAGCAAATAAATTACAGATTTTGAGTAGATGAGATAAAGACAGACATTGGCATTTAGCTTAGAAAAACTAATTAACAACTTCTTTTTAATTGACCAGGCACTGTGTTGCACATTTTTAATTGCAACTACCAGAGAGGCTGAGGCAGGAGTATAACAGGTTTAGAGCCAGCCTCAGCAACATAGTGAGAACCTGTCTCAAATTTTTTTTTAAAAAATCAAAAAGATGGGAATGTAGCTCAGTGGTTGAGTGCCCCTGGTTCAACACCCAGTCCAACACACATGCAAAAAGAATTATCAACTCTAGATTTTTTAAATAAAAATTATGAATCAGTCTGAAATGATGGCACACACTCATAATCCTAGCGGCTTGGGAGGCTGAGGCAGGAGGACCACAAATTCAGATCCACCCTCAGCAATTCAAAGAAACCCTAAGAACCTAGTGAGACCCTGTCTCAAAATAAAAATAAAAAGGTAAAAAATTTAAAAATGGGCTGGGGATATGACTCAGAGATTAAGCACCCCAGGGTTTAATCTCTGGAACAAAAAAGAAAAAATTAGGAATCAAGGAAAGAAAATTTTAAATCCTTTATATTCTAAAAATATATTTTCAGAGCATTGTTCCCATCTCACAATATCTCCTTTAAATGAATCAATTTTGTGTTAAATATTTAATTAAATAATCTGAATATTGGGTGTTTAAGGAAATTATTTTCATTAAGAATTATTACATGATGTAACAAAAATTGATCAATCACTTAATGGTCAAATTGAGGATTATTGAATTATTTATCTACATAATAATAATTTTGGTGGCATGGGTTGGAGATGTAGCTCAGTAAGAGTACTTCCTTAGCATGCACAAGGCCCTGGGTTTGATCCTCAGCATTTCTCAAAAAAAGAAAAAAAATAGTTGGCATTACAATTATGATTAAACTGTTTTTAATGAGATACATAATAGTGATAATAATAACTACTTTGGTTTTTAAAAGAATGATACAATATATAAACCATCAGTAAATACACAAAAATAAACACAGTAAAAATAATCTAACAAAATATGGCACATAACAGTAGTAATTATTTCCAAGCGGTTTAAATGTTGATTATCTTAACCCTCCAGAGACACAGGGACAACTGAACTTCCTATGCTAAATCCAGAGATATGCCTGAAATAGATTCTGTGAAAACTTTATCAACCTAATTGCATGATTAAGATCACATCTGACTGCATTCTCAATAGCTCAGAGAATTGTGGGTTTTGGATCTTTGCTAATTTGACTAGAATAAAAGTTGTACCTCATTGTTACTTTAAACTTATTTAATTAAAAATTAGGGTAGGTAACTTTTCCTGAGAATATTGGTCATTTGATTTCTTTTTCTAAAATGCAGTAGAAAAATTTTGGCCTTTCATCACTTATATTTTTTTCAGATGATTTTATATATTTTATGATAAGGGCAATGACTGTATATCATAATTTTTACCCAGATGCTATTAATATATGATGTATCTTTAATGTTATTTTTCTAAAGAAAGCATGGAGAAAGAAAAAATGTTAAGTATTTGTTCTCTTATATATAAAACAAAATTATGAAATTGAAATTAAAGAATCAAGTAGTACCAGTGGTGATATAAAAACAGATTATCAGGGCTGGGTTTGTGACTCAGTGGTGGAGGGCTCCCCTGGCACATGTGAGGTACTGAGTTTGATCCTCAGCACCACATAAAAATAAAT
>NW_026008712.1:0-3550 GCF_001458135.2 Marmota marmota marmota | reverse complement strand
AAAAAAAAAAAAAAAAAAAAAAAAAAAAACCTTCAGATCAATATTTCTAACAAACATAGATGCAAAAATTCTCAATAAAATTCTGGCAAATCATATACAAAAACATATCAAAAACATAGTACACCATGATCAAGTGGGGTTCATTCCAGGGATGCAGGTTTGGTTCAATCTACAGAAATCAATAATTGTAATTAATCACATCAATAGACTTAAAGATAAGAACCATACAATCATATCAATAGACACAGAAAAAGCATTTAACAAAATACAGCACACCTTCATGTTCAAAACACTAGACAAACTGGGGATAACTTGGGAACAAATCTCAACATCATAAAGGCTATCTACGCTAAGCCTCAGGCCAACATCATTCTAAATGGAGAAAAATTGAAGGTATTCCCTCTAAAAACTGGAACAAGACAGGGATGCTCTCTTTCACCACTTCTATTTAACATAGTTCTTGAAACCCTAGCCAGGAGATCCAACATGGCAGCGGGCGCAGAGAGATCAAGTCTCTGACCTATTCAGCTGCGTGGGCATAGGGAGTCGTAAACCATCTAAATGCTGTTTGCTCAGGATCACTAGGCAATGCTGAGCTGAAGTGGATCTGGGGCGAACAGTCTGGGCCTCTCAGAACACACACCGAGCCCCGATCGGCTGAATTCAAGCTCCCATTCGCCTGCTTCTCGCAGACAAACTGCTGTGACTCAGCACTAAACGATCCCACTGAAACAACTGGTCGGCCCTTCTGAACCTACAGAGGTTAATGCCAACTAAGCCTTCATAGGCAGTGGCCACAGGATTGAAACGGGGCTTGGGAGAGCCAGTCAGGACCCACCCATTGCATTGGTCACCTGGCAAAGGGAATGAACTGTTGCAATTTGCATGGGATAACACCATGGCAGAGAACTGACGTTACCAGAATGTGGAGGAGGAGATAACTCCATTGAAACCGGCGGCGACAGGTGTGTAACCCCCTAGCCTTCGCTCTCCACACAGCGGGGAAACCTTAAGGGCCCCTCCCAGCTCTCCTGTGAGCGCAATAGCTAGACCGAGGGAATCAGGAGTGGCGCGGGACCCGTGGCGCGGAACTCCTGGCGAGGAACTCCTGGCTACCGCTCCCACCAGTGCTGACAACTGTGGTCTCTTGCACCAGCTACCGGGGGCGTGGCTACCATAGGGCAAGCAAAATTCGCTGAGGGTTCTCAGCCCCAAGCTCTACAAACTTAGGGTCTGATGGAATGGCATACAGGGAGAATGTGCCCAGTCATTCATAAAAATAGGGCTCCCGAGAGCAGAAGACCTGGCGTGTAGCCAGTATTGTGGTGAGCGTCACCGGTGAGCGGGGCCTGGCTTGAGGAAAAGTGGGGAAGTGACTAGACACAAGAGAAGGCCCTAGGCACTCAGGATTGGAGACCCGCCCAGTCTGGGAGGAGGAGCTGCTGCACAGTGATTGGTTCCCGCGTATTGAGAGGAGAAGCTTGGCCCGGTGGGAACAGCTCCACCTACTGGAAGAGAAGTTAATCAAACTCTAAGACTGCATTTATTAATTTTTTTTTTAATTTGGGGTTTTTTTTTCATTTTTATTTTTTGGTTGTTTTTTAAATTTTTTTTTATTATTTTTTAATTTAAATTTTAATTTTTTTAATTTTTTTTTAATTTTTTTATTTTCTATTTTTTTCTTTTGTCATTTCATTTCTTTTCAATTTCCTTATTCCCCCTTCCTTGAATTCTACCTGCTTACGCTCATTCTCTTTAGTGACTTCTTCCCTTCCCTTCTAATATCTTTCCTACCAAGCATCAAATAAATTTATAGGAGTAAACAGTAACCCAGCAGTCAAACAGAACAAGTAGTAACATAAGCAGCATGAAAAATCAAGGAAGAAAAGGAGTACAAACAATGCAGGACAGCCTAAATATTCAAGAGGACCTAGAGGCATCAGAAAAATGGTCAAATAAAGAACTCAAGGATTACCTTAGACAGATGGAATGGAACCTTAAAGAGGATATGAGACAGCAAATTCAAACAGTGAAAGAAAACATTAAAAATGAATTACATAAACAGATAAAAGAAGAAATTAAGCATCTTTATCAAGAGAGAGAGATTATAAAAAAAAATCAAACAATAATTCTAGAAATAAAGGAAACTATAAACCAAATTAAAAACTCAAATGAGAGTATCACTAACAGAGTGGAGCAAGTAGAAGCCAGAACGTCAGATAATGAAGACAAAATATATCATCTTGAAAAGAGTCTAGCCAACTCAGAAAGGCTGGTAAAAAATCACGAGAAAAACATACAAGAGATATGGGATAACATAAAAAAAACAAACTTAAGACTCATCGGGATAGAGTAAGGTATAGAGGTTCAAACTAAGGGAATGAGCAACCTGCTGAATGAAATAATTATAGAAAACTTTCCAGAAATAAAAAAGGAAAGGGATATACAAATTGTAGATGCATACAGGACACCAAGCATACAAAATCACGGTAGACCAACACCAAGACACATTGTTATGAAGATATCCAATATACAGAACAAAGAGAAAATATTAAAAGCTACAAGAGAAAGGAGGCAGATTACATTCAGGGGTAAATCAATAAGGTTAACAAGGGATGTTTCATCACAGACGCTGAAAGCGAGAAGATCCTGGAACAACGTATTTCAAACACTGAAAGACAATGGATGCCAACCAAGAATTTTGTATCCAGCAAAATTAAGCTTCAGGTATGACAACGAAATAAAAATCTTTCATAATAAACAAAAGGTAAAAGAATTTGCAGCCAGAAAACCAGCATTGCACAGCATCTTGAGCAAAACACTACACGAGGAAGAAATGAAAAACAATAACAAAACCATCAGTGGGAAGAGCCTCAGTAAAGACAGAGGGCGGGGAGAAAGCTAATCATGGAGAAACAAACTAAATTTAAAAAAAAAAGAAGATAAATAATCAAACATGGCTGGAAGTACAAACCATATATCAATAGTAACTCTAAACGTCAATGGCTTAAACTCTCCAATAAAGCGACATAGGCTGGTAACATGGATTAAAAACAAATCCAACAATATGCTGCCTCCAGGAGACACATCTGATTGGAAAAGACATACACAGGCTGAAGGTGAAAGGTTGGGAAAAAATATACCATGCACACGGTCCTCGTAAGCAAGCAGGAGTGGCCATCCTCATATGGAATAAAATCGAATTCAAGACTAAGTTAATCAAAAGGGATAAGGAAGGACATTATATACTGTTAAAAGGAACCATTCACCAACAAGACATAACAATTATCAATATTTATGCACCAAATAAGGGTGCTCTGACGTTCATAAAACAAATTCTCCTCAAGTTCAAGAATCAAATACACCACAACACAATAATTATGGGTGACTTCAACACACCTCTCTCACCATTGGACAGATCCTCCAAACAAAAGCTGAATAAAGAAACTATAGAACTCAATATCACAATCAATAACCTAGACTTAACTGACATATATAGAATATATCAACCATCATCAAGTGGATATACTTTTTTCTCAGCAGCACATGG
>NW_026008711.1:26915-51609 GCF_001458135.2 Marmota marmota marmota | reverse complement strand
TAGATTAAATCACTATTCAAAATTTTTGAGAGAATTAAACATTTCCTATGCACAATAATCTTGATTTTTATTAAAATTTTCTGCATTCTCAACTTATTTGTAATTTCATGTAATATTCAAAAAGGATAATTTAACACTAAGATTGGAATAAATTCTTTTAAAATTTCATGTTTATAGGCTACTAAAAATAACCAATAATCAACTGGAGTAAAAAAAATTATTTACTATATTTTTCATGAAGCTGTTTTGTTTTTTATTTGAAATGCCCTCCAAAAAACTTATGTGTTGAAGACTTTGTCCAATGAAACAATTTTCTGGGTTTGAGGATGTGGATTGCGAGACTCTGACCTCATCAATGGTTTTATCCATTGCAGGTTCATCCATTGAGTACTCATAGCTAAATAAACTATTGGAACATAGTTGAAAGTGTATAAGGCATGTCATTGTTGAAGTTGGTGGGCCTTTGAGGGTACATCTTATATCTTTTGCTTTTTTGATGCTACAAGGTGAGTGGTTTTCCTGTGCCACATTCTTCTGCCATGATGTTCTGCCTCAACTTAGAACACAGAAATGCAGTTTTATGACCATGAACTATAACCTCTGAAATCAATAGCCAAAATAATTTTTTTTCTCCTTTAACTAGTTTCTCTGTTATTTTTACACAGTGACATGGCTTTGAATAGCTAATACTCTGCTCATTTGGGAAAGGTTTGAATTAAGCATTAAGAAACCTGAAATTACATAGAATTTTTAAAATGAACTTTTGTCATCAAGGAAAAGTTACTGAATATTATGTGCTTCTATTTAATAATTATGTAATTGGAAAAGCACATCAAAATTTTTCTACAATCTTCACTAAATATACTCTATTAGTATACATATTTACTTATTTATTTACTTATTTATATTTTTGTACCATGGGTTGAATTCAAGGGCACTTGATTAAAGGTTTTAATCACAGTACTTTTTGTAATACAGAGCTATATACATACCAGAGAATAACATTAATTTGAAACAATAGGACATAATGACATTAAACAGGAGTATTGCAAGTTCAAGAGCAGCCTCAGCAACTCTGTGAGATCCTTTCTCAAAAATGGTTCCATCTGTTTCACTGAAAAAAATTTTGAGGATCTAGCTTGGAGATAGTTCCCCCCAGAGTTCAATCTTCAGTGTTAGAAAGAAAAGAATTAAAAATAAATGAAAAAATAACCAATTAGTTGAACATGTATGTTTTCAAGATAACTTATTAAAGGTGTTTTTTTTTTATTTAGGTGGAACAAACAAAAGGATAATGTTATTTTGTACTAATCATATCATTATACAACTCATAGGATTTATTTTGGTAATTTTTAAATTACTGAAAAATGGAAATACTAGTTTACTTATTTTTATTTCTGTGTGTTAATACCTAGTTGGAAACTAGTTGTATCTAGTGTATAGTGGGCATGGTTTGGCCACCATTCTTTGAAAATATCAATAATTTAATCATAAGTATGAATTAAGAATCCTAATCTGGAGGCTTAATGAGGCTGGGGTATGAGTGGCAAATACTGAAGTGTGAAAATAATAACAAGGACTTTGGAAAATGCTTTTTCCTCTCTCTTTCTCTGATTGATATGGGGATCTATCTATATGTCTACCCATTTATTTTGAAACATGTTT
Organism: Marmota marmota marmota; assembly: GCF_001458135.2. NCBI lineage: Eukaryota > Metazoa > Chordata > Mammalia > Rodentia > Sciuridae > Marmota > Marmota marmota. Next base: position 49,944 of record NW_026008711.1, on the reverse strand, counting down.
TATTGGAGATTGAAAAGGCAATTTTATATTATAGCTTTTTATATGACAAAGGAGAAAACAGTCAACTTGTCCTCTATGAAGGACCCAAAGATGTGTGTTCTCTCAAGTCAAGTAATCAAGATTTGAGCCATTTGCTCTATGGGGACTGAGGCAATTTACTTATTTTTATTTTCTGTTCCTTTTTCTCTATCTAAAAGGTAGCATTAAATATAGCAGCTTGTTTACAGTATTTTCCATTAGTTTTAAATAGATGATGTGAAGACAGCTGACATGTAGACAGTGCTCAACAAAAATAGCAGTGACTCTTGCCACTGTCATCCAACTTATGGTCCTTTGTCGTCATATTACAACAGTGATGTAGGATCAGAGAGATTTAATCCCTCAGAGTATCATTGATTCTCTGTGATCTAAATTGTGATAGCTAATTTTTCTAGGTTTGGTTTGTCATAAATTAGTTGGTGATGAATGGTTGGTTCCTTTCCCGAACATGTTTGAAAAATTTTATGCATTGTTCATACACTGTTGGGTGACATTCTGGGAACACATCCAACTGCAGCTATTTGAAATATTATTACTAACAGCCTTCCAAATTGTCTCCATGCACCTATCTTCTGTAGCTTTTCCTATTATTTTAATTTACATCAGAATTTTCCTTCTAAAAATGAATTTACTCTTGTCACATTACTTCAGGTATACCTTGAGGATAAAAATACAAACCAAAAGAAACTAACAGAAATATAATGAATTCCTTTTGTTATTCAATAAGCTAAACATATTATAGAAGTTCTCTAATTTAGTCCTTCCAGTGATTCTTCAGTATAGGTGATTGTTTTCCCAATTTTAACTGCTGAAGAGACTGGCAGAAGTAAGATGAATCATGTTCTAGTGGCATCATCTTCTTGTTTATATTGAGAATTAATGTAGAATCTGTCAGTGATTTTCTCCTCCCTGCAACTTAGAATTTAACATGCTTTTATGCACTGAAAATAAATACTAAAAATAAAAGAAATGTCATGTTACACATCTTTTTTAATGGAATAATATAATAAAAATCATAAATATCAGCAGTCTGATATAAGGTAAAAAAATCTTTTTAATATCTACATCAGTATTTCTGGGAATGATTTTAAAAAGTGATCTAAGGTATTTGAAAAAAAAACTACAACACTTCACTGAAATAAATAGTACTGTTCTTCTTTTGGGAAAAAAATAAACAATTAGGATATTTTGAATTTAAAAAATAAGTTATAAAATTAAGATAAAGGGTAATACTTAAATAGTTTAAATTTAACAAAAACATTTGTATAGGATGCATAAGTATGATCAAGTATAACTAATCATAATAGAGATACATGGAAAATAAAAGTGAGTAGTTCTACAAAATATTTAACTGTATCATGATACTATAGTAAAACATTATAGTGCGGACACAAGGTTGAAGATCTATTATATGAGAATAACAATGGAGAACTAGAATATTTCTAATTCTTTTGAAAAATGAATCTGATAAATTAATTGTAGAACTTGAAATTTTTATACTGTTAATTCTATTTCTAGAAATCTTGCCATAAGTTACAGAAAAAAAAATGTGTGACATTTTATGGATGATCACATGCATTGTAAGTTAAACAGTAGAACACATTGCATGTTCATGTTCTTACAAGTGTGACATTAAGAGCCTTGCAGCAGAGGAATAAGCTGTAGGTAAATTCTTCTCTGTGACATTATCACCTGTATCTTTAGTAGAACTGCATGAGCATCTAAATAAAGTTTAGAATCAATGCACCATTAATGAACACTGACAGTAAATTTTATGTAATTTTTCATCTGCCATCTTTACAAATGTAATTAATATATAATTTTCCTACAATAAATATAACATTAGAATTTCAACTATTTTGCAGAAATATGATTCCTGTCTCATCACAGTGAAAACTTTAATAAACTTTGTATATTCTTAAAACATTTATTATAAATATTATGCTAATACATTATTATAAATATTATGCTAATTGATTTATTATAAATATTATGCTAATACAAAGTTTATTAAAGTGAAAACTTTAATAAACTTTGTATATTCTTAAAACATTTATTATAAATATTATGCTAATACATTATAAATAAGAAATCAGTCTAGTTTATATTTTCTCCTAAAAATGGCATTTTAAACAAAAATTGCATATTTATACCTACTTCCATTTTATTTTCAGATGTGCATCTATAAGAAAAGTGGTTCTGTTTTTGAAAAGTAAAAAAAAATACTTTTGGGTTAGCTACAAAGTATGTTATGCAATTTTCAAAGAACACTGTGAAGTATGTACACATTAAATGCATTTAATTATATACATACGTATGCAATATAAAGCAATGTTTTATTGTTTTAGGACGGAAGTATTTAGGGAGTTCTTTCAGATTCTGTTACACTAAATTCTAAACCAGCAACCTGAAATGGATATATTTCTCTCAATACAACATAAATTAATAGAAATAAAGAAAACTATGATTTTTAAATTAATTTAACAACTACCTGTTGTTTTAAAAATAATGAGGTACTAAAATTAGAATTCAAATTCATATCTATATATGTTTTCAAATATTTGAGCTCTTTTAATTTTTGCATGAGTACAAAAAAAAAAAACAATGAAAATACCTAAATCCACAACCTACAAGACCAAATTTTCACAATAACTAATAACTATTCTGTCCTGATTCCATGGTAACTCCTGGCAATTACTAAATGTGTTTCTAGTAGTAGTAGTAATAGTAGGTAAATGTTAATGTTTTTAAACACCAAAATTATTTTTTCAATTTATAATCTCTTTATGGTTTATTTATTATTATTTCTGCCCACGTGTGGTTAAGAGTTATGTGACAGAGGAGCCATGAATGGGACTATGTAATTTTCCTGGAAGTTACATAACAAAATACCATAAACTGTGTAGCTAACAACAGATATTTATTCTCTCAAAATTCTAGCAGTCAGAATCTGAAATCAAGTTGTGAGCAAGGCTGTGCTCCTTCTGAGTCTCTAGATAAAATCCATCCTTTCCTCTTCCTAGCTTTGGTGATAACCCTTAATCCTCAGCTTTCAGCTGCCTCACTCCAATCTTCTTCTGTTCTCACAGGTCCTTCCCTTCCCATTATCTTGTTATATATATAAGTCCTTCAAGCATATTGGTTAAGGGGCAACATTAATTCCCTCATTTTTACTGTGAATGATAAAAAATAATGATTTTGCCATCTTAGCCATTTTTTATAGGCTGACAGATTAATTTTGTTCAAAGTATAATTTTAAAAAAAACCAACTTACAAGAGTAACAGGCTTATTGCATATTTTATTTTACACTTCCAAGCAATATTAAGTATCTAATTTTGTAATGCTATATGAACATTCTTAAGTTGGATATGGACATAGTTGTTTTGTATTAAAATATGCTGTCATTTTAAATCTATAATTTTCAGTTAGGAATGAATTAATTTAAAAGATACTTAAGAAAAATCAAATAGTAATTCCTTTAAAATAACATCTTAGCCATTATAAGTGTGTAATAGAGTAATATTAACAATTAACATTGTTGGAACAACCTATGTGCCCTTAACAGATGAATCAATAAAGAAAGTATGGTATATATACACAATGGAATATTACCCAGCCTCAAGAAGAATGAATATATGGAATTTGCTTGTTAATTGATTGAACTGAAGCTGTCATTCTAAGTGATATAAACCAGTCTCAAAAAAAAAAATCAAGGCCAATTTTTCTCTCTGAGGTGTGGATGCTAACCGATAATTAAGGAGGGGAAATACAGAAGTTCACTGAATTGGACAAAATGGAATGAAGGGAGGGGTAGGAATAGAAAGAGAGTAGAATGAATTGCACATGATTTTTCAATGCACATATGAACACATGACAAGTGTACCCACACAAGAATGGGATAAAAATTGTAATGGTTTGCACTCCATATATGCATAATATGTTAAAATACATCCTAGGGTCATGTGTATGTAGAAAACAAATTTTAAAAAGAGAAATAATTTTATATGGGTTTTGTATTCAAATTAACATATTTTATGCTGTCAGTGATGAGAAATATAATCATGTTTTCTGATAAATAAAGAGAACTGTATTTGCATATTTTTCTTTCCCAGAATGTTTCTTGGACAAAGGTGACAAAAACATGCACCTGAGAAAAGACAGCCTCTTCAACAAATGGTTCTGGGAAAACTAGAAATCTATATGCAACATAATAAAATTAAACCCCTATCTCTCACCACACACCCAATGTGGATCAAGGACAGAGGAATTAAACCAAAGACTCTTCATTTAATAAAAGAAAAAAAATAGGCCCTAATCTTCATCATGTGGGATTAGACTCCAACTTCCTTAATAAGACTTCTGTGGCACAAAAATTAAAATCAAGAAAAACTCAAACTAAAAAGTTTCTCCTCAGCAAAAGAAACAATCTGTGAGGTATATACAGAGCCTACATCTTGGGAGCAAATTTTTACCCCTCATATATCATATAGAGCACTAATCTCTAGGATATATAAAGAACCCATAAAGATAAGCACCAAAAACAAACAAACAAACAAATGCAAATAACCCAATCAATAAATATCCAAGGACCTGCACAGACACTTCTCAGAAGAGGAAAAAAAAATCAATCAACAAATATATGAAAAAAAATGGGCCCACACCTGCAAGGTAGGCAGATCTGCGACCAACCACAGAACAGGCCCTGTGGCCCACCAGTGTGGTAGACACATCATCCCAATTGGAGGAGGGGCAGAGCCGCGGCCCGCGACTGCAAGGTACACAGACCTGCGACCTACCAGCAGAACAGGCCTTGCGGCACGTCAGCATGGTAGACACATCACCCCAATTGAAGGAAGGGCACAGCTGCCGCCCACAAGGTAGGCAGACCGCGTGTCCCAGAGAAGGGGCCCAGCGGCCCTCCGGCCTAGTTGAAAGAACAACCCAATTGGAGGAGAGGCAAAGCTGCCACCTGCGCCTACAAGGTAGGCAACCTGCAACATGGAGAACAGGCCCAGTGGCCCAACAGTGTGGTAGACAGATCACCCCTATTGGAGGAGGGGCCCAACCATTGCCCACATGGTAGGCAGACCACGTGACCCGGAGAAGGGGCCCAGTGGCCCACCAGCATGATAGAGAGATCACCCCAATTGGAGGAGGAGCACATCCACCGCCTGTGCCTGCAAGGGAGACTTTGCAACTATACAAGAGCAATATAAATATATAGGGGGAAAATTCAATAACACAACAGTTTCACCAAGCAGAAAGAAATGCGAGCAGTATGAAAAGACAAGAAAAGAAAGGACCACAAGCAATGCAGGTCAACTCAACTTTAGAAGAGGTAATAGCTGCAGCAGATGGAATGTCAGATAAAGAATTCAGGATATACATGCTTCAGATGATCTGGAGTCTCAAGGAAGACATTAGACAGCAAAATCAGACAATGAAAGATCACTTCGACAATGAATTACATAAACAAATCCAAGAAGCAAAAGATCAACTATACAGGGAGATAGAGGTTATAAAAAACAAACAAACAGAAATCCTAGAAATGCAGGAAGCAATAAACCAACTTAAAAACTCAATTGAGAATACTACCAGCAGAGTAGAACACTTAGAAGATAGAACATCAGACAATGAAGATAAAGTATTTCAACTTGAAAAGAACATAGACAGCTCAGCAAGACTGTTAAGAAACCATGAGCAGAACATCCAAGAAATATGGGATAACATAAAGAGACCAAACTTAAGAGTCATTGGGATACAGGAAGGTATAGAGCTCCAAACCAAAGGAATGAGCAGTCTATTCAATGAAATAATACGAGAAAACTTCCCAGACTTGAAGAATGAGACAGAATCCCAAATCCTAGAAGCCTACAGGACGCCGAATGTGCAAAATCATAAGAGATCCACACCTAGACACATTATAATGAAGATGCCCAACATACAGAATAAGGAGAGAATTTTAAAAGCTACAAGAGAAAGGAAGCAGATTACATTTAGGGGTAAGCCAATCAGGATAACAGCTGATCTTTCAACACAGACTCTGAAAGCTAGAAGATCCTGGAATAACATATTTCAAACACTGAAAGAAAATGGGTTCCAACCAAGAATTGTGTATCCAGCGAAATTAAGCTTCAGGATGGAAGATGAAATTAAAACCTTCCACGATAAACAAAAGTTAAAAGAATTTGCAGCTAGAAAACCATCTCTTCAAAACATCCTCGGCAAAACATTACAGGAAGAGGAAATGGAAAATAACAATGAAAACCAACAGTGGGAGGTAGGACAGTAAAGGGGGGGAAAATAATCAAAGAGGAAAACAAACCATGTTTAGTAACAGAAATAAACAAATATGGCTGGAAGAACAACCCATATCTCAATAATAACCCTAAATGTTAATGGCTTAAACTCACCAATTAAGAGACACAGGCTAGTAGAATGGATCACAAAACAAGACCCAACAATATGCTGCCTACAGGAGACGCATTTGATAGGAAAAGACATACATAGGCTGAAGGTGAAAGGTTGGGAAAAATCATATCACTCATATGGACTTCGGAAACAAGCAGGAGTGTCCATACTCATATCAAATAAAATAGATTTCAAGCCAAAGTTAATCAAAAGGGATAAAGAGGGACACTACATACTGCTTAAGGGAACCATACACCAACAAGACATAACAATCATAAATATTTATGCCCCAAACAATGGTGCAGCTATGTTCGTCAAACAAACTCTTCTCAAGTTCAAGAGTCTAATAGACCACCATACCATAATCATGGGAGACTTCAACACACCTCTCTCGCCACTGGACAGATCTTCCAAACAAAAGTTGAATAAGGAAACTATAGAACTCAATAACACTATTAATAACCTAGACCTAATTGACATATATAGAGTATACCACCCAACATCAAGCAGTTACACTTTTTTCTCAGCAGCACATGGATCCTTCTCAAAAATAGATCATATATTATGTCACAGGGCAACTCTTAGACAATATAAAGGAGTAGAGATAATACCATGCATCTTATCTGATCATAATGGAATGAAACTGAAAATCAACGATAAAAGAAGGAAGGAAAAAGCATACATCACTTGGAGAATGAACAATAGGTTACTGAATGATCAATGGGTTATAGAAGACATCAAGGAGGAAATTAAAAAATTCTTAGAGATAAATGAAAACACAGACACAACATATCGGAATCTATGGGACACATTGAAAGCAGTTCTAAGAGGAAAATTCATTGCTTGGAGTTCATTCCTTAAAAAAAGAAAAAACCAACAAATAAATGATCTCATACTTCATCTCAAAATCCTTGAAAAAGAAGAGCAAAACAACAGCAAAAGAAGTAGAAGGCAAGAAATAATTAAAATCAGAGCTGAAATTAATGAAATCGAAACAAAAGAAACAATTGAAAAAATTGACAAAACTAAAAGTTGGTTCTTTGAAAAAATAAACAAAATCGACAGACCCTTAGCCATGCTAGCGAAGAGAAGAAGAGAGAGAACTCAAATTACTAGCATACGGGATGAAAAAGGCAATATCACAACAGACACTTCAGAAATACAGAAGATAATCAAAAACTATTTTGAATCCTTATACTCCAATAAATTAGAAGATAGTGAAGGCATAGATAAATTTCTTAAGTCATATGATCTGCCCAGATTGAGTCAGGAGGATATAGACAACCTAAACAGACCAATATCAATTGAGGAAATAGAAGAAACCATCAAAAGACTACCAACTAAGAAAAGCCCAGGACCGGATGGGTATACAGCAGAGTTTTACAAAACCTTTAAAGAGGAACTAATACCAATACTTTTCAAGCTACTTCAGGAAATAGAAAAAGAGGGAGAACTTCCAAATTCATTCTACGAGGCCAACATCACCCTGATACCTAAACCAGACAAAGACACTTCAAAGAAAGAAAACTACAGACCAATATCTCTAATGAACCTAGATGCAAAAATCCTCAATAAAATTCTGGCGAATCGGATACAAAAACATATCAAAAAAATTGTGCACCATGATCAAGTAGGATTCATCCCTGGGATGCAAGGCTGGTTCAATATACGGAAATCAATAAATGTTATTCACCACATCAATAGACTTAAAAATAAGAACCATATGATCATCTCGATAGATGCGGAAAAAGCATTCGACAAAGTACAGCATCCCTTTATGTTCAAAACTCTAGAAAAACTAGGGATAACAGGAACATACCTCAATATTATAAAAGCTATCTATGCCAAGCCTCAGGCTAGCATCATTCTGAACAAAGAAAAATTGAAGGCATTCCCTCTAAAATCTGGAACAAGATAGGGATGCCCTCTCTCACCACTTCTGTTTAACATAGTTCTCAAAACACTGGCCAGAGCAATTAGAGAGATGAAAGAAATTAAAGGCATAAAAATAGGAAAAGAAGAACTTAAATTATCACTATTTGCAGGTGACATGATTTTATACCTAGCAGACCCAAAAGGGTCTACAAAGAATCTATTAGAGCTAATAAATGAATTCAGCAAAGTGGCAGGATACAAAATCAACACGCATAAATCAAAGGCATTCCTGTATATCAGCAACAAATCTTCTGAAATGGAAATGAGGACAACCACTCCATTCACAATATCCTCAAAAAAAAATAAAATACTTGGGAATCAACCTAACAAAAGAGGTGAAAGACTTATACAATGAAAACTACAGAACCCTAAAGAGAGAAACAGAAGAAATTAGAAGATGGAAAAATATACCCTGTTCATGTATAGGCAGAACTAACATCATCAAAATGGCGATATTTCCAAAAGTACTCTATAGGTTTAATGCAATGCCAATCAAAATCCCAAAGGCATTTCTTGTAGAAATAGAGAAAGCAATCATGAAATTCATATGGAAAAATAAAAGACCCAGAATAGCAAAAACAACTCTAAACAGGAAGTGTGATTCAGGTGGTATAGCATTACCAGACTTCAAACTATACTACAGAGCAATAGTAACAAAAACAGCATGGTACTGGTACCAAAACAGGTGGGTGGACCAATGGTACAGAATAGAGGACACAGAAACCAATCCACAAAATTACAACTATCTTATATTCGATAAAGGGGCTAAAAACATGCAATGGAGGAAGGATAGCATCTTCAACAAATGTTGCTGGGAAAACTGGAAATCCATATGCAACAAAATGAAACTGAATCCCTTTCTCTTGCCATGCACATAAGTTAACTCAAAATGGATCAAGAAGCTTGATATCAAATCAGAGACACGCCGTCTGGTAGAAGAAAAAGTTGGCTTTGATCTACATACTGTGGGGTCGGGCTCCAAATTCCTCAATAGGACACCCATAGCACAAGAGTTAATAACTAGAATCAACAAATGGGACTTACTCAAACTAAAAAGTTTTTTCTCAGCAAAAGAAGCAATAAGAGAGGTAAATAGGGAGCCTACATCCTGGGAACAAATATTTACTCCTCACACTTCAGATGCAGCCCTAATATCCAGAGTATACAGAGAACTCAAAAAATTAAACAATAAGAAAACAAATAACCCAATCAAAAAATGGGCCAAGGACCTGAACAGACACTTCTCAGAGGAGAACATACAATCAATCAAGAAGTACATGAAAAAATGCTCACCATCTCTAGCAGTCAGAGAAATGCAAATCAAAACCACCCTAAGAAAAGGGTACACTTGTACATTGCTGGTGGGACTGCAAATTGGTGTGGCCAGTTTGGAAAGCAGTATGGAGATTTCTTGGAAAGCTGGGAATGGAACCACCATTTGACCCAGCTATTCCCCTTCTCAGTCTATTCCCAAAAGACCTAAAAAGAGCATACTACAGGGACACTGCTTCACTGATGTTCATAGGAGCACAATTCACAATAGCAAGACTGTGGAACCAACCTAGATGCCCTTCAATAGACGAATGGATAAAAAAAAGTGGCATTTATACACAATGGAGTATTACTCTGCATTAAAAAATGACAAAATCATAGAATTTGCAGGGAAATGGATGGAATTAGAGCAGATTATGCTAAGTGAAGCTAGCCAATCCCTAAATCAAATGCCAAATGTCTTCTTTGATATAAGGAGAGTAACTAAGAACAGAGTAGTGAGGAAGAGCATGAGAAGATTAACATTAAACAGGGATGAGAGGTGGGAGGGAAAGGGAGAGAGAAGGGAAATTGCATGGAAATGGAAGGAGACCCTCAGGGTTATACAAAATTACATACAAGAGGAAGTGAGGGGAAAAGGAAAAAAAACAAGGGGGAGAAATGAATTACAGTAGGTGGGGTAGAGAGAGAAGATGGGAGGGGAGGGCAGGGGGGATAGTAGAGGATAGGAAAGGCAGTAGAATACAACAGACACTAGTATGGCAATATGTAAATCAGTGGATGTGTAACCGATGTGATTCTGCAATCTGCATACGGGGTAAAAATGGGAGTTTATAACCCACTTGAATCAAAATGTGAAATATGATATGTCAAGAACTGTGTAATGTTTTGAACAACCAACAATAAAAATTTAAAAAAAAAAGAAAAAAATGTTCATTATCTCTAGAAATTAGAGAAATGAAAATAAAAACTACTCAAATATGTCATCTCACTCCAATCAGAATGACAACTATTATGAAGACAAACAACAATAAGTTTGGTGAGGAAATGGGGGAAAAAAGTACTCTCATACCTAGCTGGTGGGACTGCACATTAGTGCAGCTGGTATGAAAAGCAGTGTAGAGATTACTTGGAAAACTGGGAATGGAACCACCATTTGACCCAGCTATCCCTCTTCTTGGTCTATACCCAAAGGACTTACAAAAAACATATTACAGGGAAAAAGCCACACCAGTGTTCATAGCAGCACAATTCACAATAGCTAAACTGTGGAGCCAACCTACATGTCCTTCAGTAGATCAATGGATAAAAAAAGTGGCATATATACACAATGAATATTACTCAGCAATAAAAGAAAATAAAATTATAACATTTTCAGGTAAATGGATGGAGTTGGAGAAAATAATTCTAAATGAAGTTATCCAATCCCCAAAAGACAAAACCTATACTTGGGTGTTTACAGGAAGCATGGGAGAAATAGATGAACTCTGCATAGGGCAGAGGGGTGGAACACAAAAGAGGGAGCAGGTGGTTATAAATGATGGTGAATTTTGAAGGACATTATTATCCAAAGTACATGTATAAAGACATGAATTGGTGTGAACATACTTTATATATACAGAGATATGAAAAATTGTGCTGTATGTATGCAATAAGAAATGTAATGCATTCCACTGTCATGTATTTAAAAAATAAGTTAAATTAAATTAAAAAAAAAGAATTGAATGTAGGGACTCAAGTTTTCAAATGTACACCTGTTCTCATACTAGCATTTTTAAAAATACCCTCTGATGGAAAAACCTCAATGTCCAAAAACACATGAAATTATAAGAAAAAACATGGCATTGTCATACCATGGAATATTATTCAGATTGGAACAACAACAAAAAAGGTTTCAGGAGTAATTCACAAACCTTTGAAACATTATTGCAAGTGACCTGTAGTTCATGAATTATCCAATGCTGTAAGACTTTAATGTAGAAGGTGAAATTGAGGGTAGAAACTTATACACACAGAAAATAGAATGGCATTTACCAGGAGCTGAGAAAAGGTGTCAGTGATATTTTGAAAAGAAGAAAAATCAACGGAATGGATGATGAATATTTCACAATAGTAAAAATATGCTTACTGCTTCTTATCTGCATTCTTAGAAAGCATATAAAGATTCAACTAAAAAAATAACACCAAAATTTTAGTGGGTGGCAACTTAAATATGTATAATGTTTCAAAATTATATATATATACACACACACACTCACACACACAAGCAAATAAATGATGTTGGTATTTTCAAAAAAGAAAGAAACAAAGAAAAGGATCAAAATGGTATATTTTCTATTTTGTGCACCTTATCATAACAAGAAGTACATCTTGACCTTTATTATATGTTAAGTGTAATATGCCCAGAGCAGAAGGACAAAACACCACAAGTTCGCATGTATTTGTAGAAAGCAATAAGTACATATAGTAGAACAGGATGGAATAGTGATCACAAGAGACCAGGAAGAGTAGAAATAGACAGATTGAAAGAGTTCATTGAGGAGCACAAAGACCAAAATTGAGGAATCACTGCTGATACTTCTATGGCACAGTTGGGTAACTATTGTTGAAAATAACCTAAAATGTGTTTCAAAATATAATTTGCACCTGGCAGGTGGCACATGCCTGTAATCCCACTGACTTCACAGACTGAAGCAGGAAGATCTTCAGTTCAAAATCATCCTCAGTAACCCTGTCTTTAAGTAAAATAACAAAGAGGGCTGGAGTTGTGACTCAGTGGCTAGCTACAACTGAGTTATAACCCCAGCACCAATAAGTAAATGAATAAACAAAAACAAACAAATAAATAATTTTGCAATACATAAAGATAATTAACAGTTAAAGAGATGAAAATACTTATTACTATAATTACTACCACTTCTATATATGTACTGAATTATCATAATGTACCCCATAAAATGAATATATAACATATATATTAAAGAGTTTCCAGTAACTTTATAAACAGCTGTGAAAAACATCTCTTAAATAAATAGAATTTCATCTGTCATGATTCTAAAGATGTCAACATATAATTTGTATACTTTCTGAAAATTTTAAATCATTTTAGTGGATTGTGTTCAAATCTTTTTTTCTTTTCTTTTTCGGCCACAAATTATACCCAGTGGTGATTAACCATTGAGCCACACCCCCAATCCTCTATGTATCTATCTATCTATCTATGTATTTATTTATTTATTTATTTAAACAGGGTTTCAGTAAGTTGCTTAGGTTATTCCTAGGTTGTTAGTGAATGGGCTCAAACTTTTGATTCTCCTGCCTCAATCTCCCAAGTAGCTGAGATTACAGGTATGTGCCACATTGCAATGCATTCAAAGAAGGAGGAGGACTTTTTGCTATGGATTCAATTAAACCTCAGTCTCTGCTGCTCACTCTTTCAAGGGTATGTTGCCTTATGTAGCAAAAGTTTCTTCATTTTCTGGGTTTATGTTTCACAAGAGATCAAAATGTAAAACTCAAATGATAGAGAAATATATGAAAAATATCTTGCCTTAATAATTCATGCCATAAAAATTATGGATTTGTAGTATTATTTTAATGAGAAAAATATTAAAGTTGCATTTATAAAGAGATCTCTGTATTTTATGTCACTGAAAATATCAAAAGATGTACAGTTGGAAATGTTTAAATATTATATATATCTTATACATGACTGTCTCATAATATTGTTCCTTTTGTGTTGTAATTTTGGATTTAAAATTATGATGTAATAAGCAACTGAAAATTGAGAACTGGTTCAGGTAACTTGTAGAAAAGTTGTACAAGTTTATCTTCTAAATAATGAAATAATCAAAATACACAATAATAATTCCTTAATTAATGATCATGTCCAATTAGTTGAAATGGTGGGATGCTGTGCCACAAGAGTTCCAGTGAATGACAAGTATAGAAGAGAAGAAAACATGAAAAGACCCTTCACAAAATAATCTCTAGAAAGAGCATGAAAACATCTGTAACGATGCTAAACAGCACCTGTAAAATGGGAAATAAAATTAAAATTAATACTAGATTCCTCAAGCCACTAATAAATGGCACACATTCACACAAAACCCAATAGTAAAAAATACTGATTGGTTGTGGAGCAGAGGAATTCTTTTTGATTGTTGCTTGGATGCCAACACAGTCTTCTGGGAAAGAAGCACTGTATTTTTTATCCTTAATAATAAAGTCAATATATGATGCAGTAATCACACTTCCACATTTTATCCTCATTATTTGTAAACTGATGCCTACAGAAATGGTGTATATGCTACCAAACCTTGATCCTTCTCCCTGATGCCAATTTAATAAGGAGGACATGGTTCTGAAAAAAGGCAAAGCAGGTATATTATTGCTTTGCTAGTAAAGAAGAAGCACAGAGGACTCCAGTTGTAGATGCTTTGATTCTACTCATCGGAGGGAATAGAATCTTTTGTGTGTGTGTGTGTGTGTGTGTGTATGTATGTGTTGTGTGTGAAGTGGGGATTGAACTCAGAGGCATTAAACCACTGATCAACATTCCCAGTTCTATTTTAAATTTTTATTAAGATACAGAGTCTCACTGAATTGCTTAGCACCTTGCTTTTGCTGAGGCTGGCTTTGAACTCAATCCTCCTGCCTCATCTTCCTGAGCCACTGGAATTATAGGCATGAGTCACCATTCCTGGCAGAATAAAGAATATTTTCAAAATAAGCTATTCAAAGACTGCCTGCCAGGTTCTCCCTGTAAAGAAGAGTAACTGTTCACTTGTTAATTTGGGAGATATCTATTCCTTAGATCTCCTGGGGCCATCTTTGAAGTCTGAATTATTTGGTTCCTCTGGTGGATGTGTTCTCAAAGCTGTCTGATTCATGGATGGGAAAAGGTGATCTAGTTCCTAGTTATGAAACAGGAGAGAAAGAGAGAAAGAGAAATGTCCTTTTTCTCTTTTCTTTTTTTTTAAAGCCTCAGTAGTAGAGTGACAAGGGTTATATTCCAAGAATGGGGCAAGCCACTTTTATATATGCAAATATTCACAGCAGATTTATTCAACAACAATTTAAATTGGAGGATATATAGCAAATTAATGCTAAATGTAATATTAATATATGAAATATATGGAAATATAGCAAATTTGCTAAAAATATCTTTAGCAAATTAATGGAGAAGTATGTGTATTTTCAAAAAAAATCCATTCAACAAGAGAAGAGTAGACTATTAATTAGCTCAACAACCAAAATAAAATTTAAATGCATTTTCCTAAGTAAAAGAAGCCAGTGTAGAAGAATGAGACAAGGTCAGACACCAGAGGAATAACAGAAATGAGATTTATTTGTCTCTAGCCAGGTTCAGAGAAAAAACTTTTTACTCTACTCAATCAATTGGCCTAAAGACCATTTTCAGGATGTTTTAGGACTTCAAACCCAGTGCATAGGGAGAGGTACTCTGATGTTCAAAATCTACAGAAGTTCCCATCATAACAGAATTTTTTTCACTGTTCTGGGTAAATTAACACCTCATAAACAGTTTTTTTTTCAAGAATCACTACCTGAGAAAAAAAGAGCTTCTTTTACCCCTCTTTTTCCCCCTAACCTTTTGAACGATTAAAGTGGAGCCCAATTAGTTTTTGAAATGTAAATATCCCTGTGAATATATCTGGCCCAAAGACAAAGACTTTGTTACAATAAAAACACACTTTTTCAAATACACTTCCCACTTGAAAAAAATTTCACAAAGTATATTATATCATTGCAATAATAGGTTGCTCAAAAATCTTGTGAAAAACTAGTAAAGAGGTGTTCAGCATCTGATATGTTGATCTCTTTCAGGCTCATGTAGTAATAGCACAGGTGAAATTTCATCTTTGATTTTGTTTACTTTTCTTAATATTTTTGAGATTTGTCTACATGGTCACCTGTATCAGTACTTCATTTTTATGGCAGAGTAATAATGAAATATATATATATATATATATATATATATATATATATATATATATATATATATACATATATATATCTATATCTATCTATATATATATATATATAGATAGATAGATAGATATAGATATATAGATATAGATAAATATATACATATTTATATTAATATATCTATATATGTATATGTGCTTACTTGACATGGATACATATAAATATATAGACTCATTTGTTTATCATTCTTGATGGAAATTTGGATTTTTATATATTTCCTAGTGGACATGGTGATGCCATTGATATTCATGTTCAAGTGTTTGAATATCTGTTTTCAGTTCATTTGGAAATATAGCTAGGAATGAAATTGGTAAGTCATTTGGTAATTCTATGTTTAAAATTTTAGCAATCATCAATTTTAATCCTATACCTATTATACCATTTTATATATTTAACAGAAGTGTGGATAGCTTCCAATTGTTTCACATGGTGCCCAACAATTTTATTTTTTAACATAATGAAGGCATTTTCTTGTTCATAAAGTACTCTTTCATGTTATTTGTTGAATTTCTGTTGTTCAGGTTGTTGTTGTAGTAGTTTTGGTATACGGAAGAGAACCTCAAGGTGGTCCACCAATGAGAGAGTTAGTTGCCAGAGCTTGGAAGGTATGTGAGTGGTTGATTAGCAGATTACATGGTTTATTTTCAGTGATTAAAATGCTTAATAAAAGGTAATTGTGGTAATTATACCACAACATTGTAAATGTCACTACTTAAATTATTTTTGATAGGCACTTTTATGAGAAGTCAACCTCAATAAAACCAATAAGAAAAAAAAAATTGAAAACACTGAAGTGTATGCAACTATAGGTAGAAGTGTCAGAAATGATCTATGGAATTGGACATAACTTCTTTATCTTTGTATTTGAACACATGACCAGAGTGACTGCATTATGTAGAACCACAAAAATGGAATCCTAAATACAATGAGTTATACTCCATGTATTTATAATATGCCCAAATATTTCCTATCATCATGCATATCTAAAAAAAAATAAAATAAAATAAAAAGAAAGAAACTATGGGGTTATAGTATCCAACATGTACTCTGCATCACCAAAGAAAAGCATGGATGGTAACACTGGATACCAGAAATCAAGAGCCTTCTCTGTATCAAGCAGTATTCTTGATTCATTATTTACTTTGTTCTTATCTTTACACTGTCTTGGGTCCTGATTAGAAGATCTCTTATCTAACAGATGAGTACAGCATGTTTGAGGGATGACTGATTGTTCCAAGGTCACCATCTATGCAGACTAAGGCTCTGAAAAATAATTTGTGTGATTTTCAATTACTGTATCATGTATCAAAATACAAAGTCAGTCAGTGTTGTTGTTGTTGTTTTTTTCCCCTGGTGGGAGGAGGAAGCAAGAGGTAGAAATTACAACAGGGCACCAAGAAATATCTGCATAAACTATTGATATTAAAAACTTGATTGTGGTCATTGTTACACTGTAAAAAGGTATATCCAACATGACAAATTATGACTTATGTATGTATAGTTTATTGTATTTTAATATTATCTAATAAATTTGTTTTAAATGTGAATGAAAGAAATAAATATATTTCTCCAAAAACCACGTATATATTTAGAAAGCATAGAAAAAAGATGCTGAGTATTATATGTTATTAAGTAATTACAAATTAAACACACCTATAAAAGTTTACAACATTTCAAACATGACAATATCAAGAGCTGGCAAAGATGAGGAATAAGAAGAACTCTTATACATTGCTGTTGCGAAAACAAAATTGGACAGCCACTCTAAAAGACAGTTCGGTGTACACTTAATATGGCCAACTAATTGTATTTCTCAGTGTTAGTTCAATGGAATTGAAAGTTATGTCCACACAAAAAACCCACATACAAATATCCACAGCTTCTTCATTCATGATTGCCAAGAACAAGAAGCAGCTAAGAGAGACTTCAGTAGCTATTTACCTGTTATTAATGTAAACACTGTGATAAATCTATACACTGGAGGGTTATTCAAAATTTTTCAAAAAATAAAATTTACTATCAAACATGGAGACATCATAAATATATACTGCCAGAAATAATATATTGTCTGAAATATCATATTTGTATAATTCCAAATGTATGACATTCTGGAAAAGTCAAAACATTAAAAATATTAAACATTGCCAAGAAATCAGGGGGAGTAAAGATGTTTAAAGAGGTGAGGAACAGGGATTTCTGGCATGGTGAATCCACTCTGTAAGATGTCATCATGGTGAAAATTGACATTATTCCTTGTCAATGTTTAAAAATCTGTAAAATTAGTGTTTTAATAAATAATTAAACTATTTATTGCTATTAATAATTACTTAACATCATCACTATTGGCAAAACATTTTGACTTTTTGCTTACATAAAATATTTCTCCCTAATACACAAAGAAAAAAAAAAGTAGAAATTATGAATAAGGGAAAGCATATGGGAACATGGTACTATGTGCTTTGTTTTTCTGTAAAACTACAAGTCTCCTTAAAATAAAGTTTGTTAATTAAAACAATCAAAGAAGGCTTGGTGGTTTTCCTAGCCTCAAACATGCGTGGCCTAGGACTGACCCTCAACAATAATATTTGCACTGAGATTTAATAATTTCCAACAACCTTGTTTTTCTTTTGTTTTTTTCTTTCTTTCTTTATCTTTATTTCTTTCTTTGTTTTTGTATATATTTCTGTGACGCGTTGCTGGAGTTTTCCTACAAAACAGTCAAGAAAATCTATTTCTTCAGTTTTCATGATCTTTTTAGAGAATAGTGAACATAAGCCCTTAGTGAATAAACTAGTACATTATTAAAAAGATGCTTATACATCAATAAAAAAATGATTATTTATCACTCTGCTCCATAGGTGGTAATTCTTTGAATACTAAGGAAAATATGTTCTAAGCTTATTTTACTACAAATAATCACGACAAAATTATCTGACATTTTTTTAAGTCCACCTCACTTCCAATATGCTACCTATAAAATGAGATTACTTTTTTTTCTTACCTAACAAATCTCTATAACTTAATCCTTCCCATGTAGATCTTTTATTTCTGAGCTATGGTAGTTACTAACACTATCCTACCAGAAAGAGATAATAGGGTTCATGAGTCATTTCTGTCCAGATTAAGTTCCATTATGCTCACAACAATATTTAGTAGAGTTGGACATGACCAGAGCCAGTCAGGACCTTCTTTTACATTTCTCAGCCAAGGTTAACAGAAAAGAGGTCCTCATTTTGGTTCTTAGAATGGGAAAGAGAAAATCCTGCATTATTGGCATCTATAGTTCATTATTTTCACAGTTCTTAAACTACCTGCTTGTGGCTAAGCTGAACTGTACAGTAACTGAAGAAATTATCTTCAAGCACAGCTTGGTTCATAATGACAATGTATATCTGCTAAATATTCAATTTGATGAGGTCAAGAGAATCAGAAGATGGACTACAATGGGAAGGGGTAATTGGAAGAAACACTGGCTCCCTCAGAAAGAAGGTGCTTTAACCTGTCTTCATTCCCAAATGAGAAAAACCATTAGTCAATGTGTTCCTTACTTTCTCTCTTCTCTACTTTCTTCCCTTATCATTTTATTGGTTATTTCCTTCTTATCTCTCACTCTCCATCCCTTCTTTGATTTCTTTCTAAGAGAAGATGTCTCAGTTTACTCTTCATATTTACTTCTCACAAACTTGACATTTGGAAAATAAAGCTCTATGGGAGCCATATACATTTATATTAGGTGTCATTACTCTGATTTTTTTTTAGTTTAAAGACTTGAAAAATATATTTTAGGAGTATACACACTCACATAAATCATTAGTTTTTTTTGTTTAATTTATTTTCTTTTACAACAAGTCATACGTGTCCAGGGTCTAGTGAGAAGCCTTACATTGTTTTACTAGGAACAGAACCAAAAACAAACAAACAAACAAAAATGACAACAGTAATAAAAACCAAATTATTTTCTATTACATTACTGACTTTTCTGTAATAAGAGCAGTTTATAAAAATTTAGAGAAAGTTATTTTATATTTTCCTGAGAAGTATTCAAACTTTCAAAGGAATTTTCACTGATTTTTCACCCAAATATCAAAGGATGATTTTGTTCACTGAAAACTTTAAAGAAAAAATGCTTTTCAAAGACAATTTAAATTCATTCAATGAATGACAACAGACTTTGGGTGTTCAGGTAAAGTAAGCATTTTCTACAGAAAATTTTGTAATTTTAAAAGAAAAATGTAATTGGGTCATCAGGGTACAGCTTTGCTCCAAATATCTGAATCCACACATTGATGTCAGGATGGCCAAAGCTTGGGAAAAAATGAAATTTTTCTTGTAGAAGACTCAAAGCCCTGGGTGCCTATTTCTTTGTATTCATGTGTCTTTCAGGCACTGAGGAACTATTCTGGAAGAGGCAGAAGAGTTAATGAATATTGCAGCATTATTCAAAGTGTAGCCATTTATCTGAAAAGACTTTCTGTTATTACTGAGTTTATTCATGGAAAATAGTCGTTTTTTCTTCTTGGTCATAGATGTGTCAAGTTGAACTTGACAGTTCCTTCTACCACAGCCTGGTTTATTAGTTTCCCTTGGAATGAAGCATTTTATTGAATTTATTAAAAATATGTGTGTAAACTATTATGTTCTACTCTGTCCTCAGCAGCAAGAGAACTGATGATCTATTTGCTTAACTTTGTTTCTTTCTACAAAACATCTCTAGACTTCACATTTGGGTTTCCAGCTAAACTCAGCATGGTGTTTATGATAGAGCTCCTTTTATTCCCCTATTTCTTAACACTGTAATAGTATCTTATATTCTCCTACTCTACAAACACCTAAATATCTTAGTGTAGTAATTATCCCAATACACACACACACACGCGCACACACACACACGAATAATGTTGATTCCACCTTTCATGGAACTTAGCTTTTAATTCAGAAGTATTTCATAATCTTCATCCTGCTCTCATGGGGGCTCTGTCACTTCCCTTGACTGATCCTTTTGTGTTTTATTTATTTCAAAGGTTTTCACATTTATTTCATGAGAATTATGTCAAGAGTATGAATGACATTACACTCCATTAGCAATAAATTTGATAATATTGGAAAGTTAAAGTGTTAAAATATTTTATCCCATCATTTAATACTTCAATGTAGAGACTCTGATAGAAATTATAGCTACTTTAAGTGTTGTATGGATCAAAAAACTTAAGATGTGGGCTAAAAATTTTGAGTAAAATACCCAAATTGAAGTCATGGCTGTGTTATTTAATGAAGTTTTAACAAGTGACCACAAAACACTGGAGACACACACACACACACACACGTATGTTCAAAGAAAGGAATCTTGGAGGTGTCAGTCCTCTCCTGGGGAAAAATAATGTTTAAAAAAATATTGTTATTTGAGGACTAACATTTGTCAAAGCAGGCTAATGTTAACGTAGGCATTTCTCATCTAAAGCATGAAGTCTTGAGTGTACTACGTTAATTCTCCCAAGGAAGGGTTTATCACAAGCCTAACAACTAAGAAAAAACCCATTATCAGAAAAATTCTCAGCCCAGTTCTACAAGAAATTGAAAATAGAATGAAAACCAATTCTTCTAAAATTATTTTATGAAATAGAAAATAACAAAACCTTCTAACCTCATTCTATGAAACTAATATCAACCTGATGCAAAAACCAGACAAAGTCACATCAAGGAAAGAACATCTCAGACCATTATTCCTGATGAACAGAGATGTAATAATTCTCAATAAAATTATGGCAAACAGCATACAAAATCATATTAAAAAGATTGTACAACATGATCAGTGGGCTTTGTCCCAGGGATGCAGGGTTGGTTCAACACATGGGAATCAATAAACATTTTTTAAGTAAATAGATGTAAAGACAAGAATAAAAAAAAAATTATCTCAACAAATGCGGAAAAAGCATTTGACTAAATACATGGTCAAAACACTAGAAAATTATATATAATAGAAAAATATCTTAACACTATAAAAGCTGTCTATGGTAAACACAAGGGAAATATTCTTCTTCTTCTCCTTTTTTTGAATTTTCGAGGGAATGCTTTAATTTTTTCTCCCTTAAGAATAATGTTTCCGAGGAGCCGCCACAGAAGGCCCAGGCACAGCCATCACTGCCTGGGTGGGCACAGGGCTGAATGGGCAGGGGAGGGGAGCAATACCCCAGGGAGGCCATAGCCACTCCTCCAGCACCAGGCGCAAAGGTGATGTGGAGGCTGGAAACACTCTTCTATGGTGATGAGGCACTGAGCAGCCTGGGCAATGGAGTCAGTGGCAGCAGCAGCAACTTTGCGTGCCTGGCCCTCTTGTCCCTGGGGTTCCCCAAACAGCATCTGCAGGCAGAGTGGTGATGAATGACAGCTGACGCTGAGCCTGAGCAAACAAGTGGTGGTGGCGCCACCTCTGGCCCCCTGCGTAGACTGCACCCCCAGCAGGCACCCCCGACCTGGGGCTGCTCAAGCTTGCCTCTCCTGAGCTTGAGCGCCTCAACATCCAGACCAACAATGTGGTCACAACCACGCTGAGGAGCACGCAGTTCCTCTACCCAAGATGGTGGCCAGCAAGGAGCAGGAGTTCACTGAGGACTTTGTCAAGGCCCTGGAGGATTTGAATAAGCAGCACCAGCTTGGCGTGGGTGTAGCCCGGCTGCTGCTGAGGCCTCGCAGGAGGACCCTCTGGCACGGCATCCGGCGCCCCCCTCCCAGCTGGAACCGGTCTTCCTAAACCTGAGCCACTACCAGGATGGCGCCAGGGGTGCTAGGGATGCTGCAACTGTCGCCTTCTCCTCCTAGCCCATTCCCTTCCCACAACCGCTGTCTCCCAGTGGTGTACTGGGGCCGATGTGCCTAGCTGTGCTCAAGGACAGCCACAGATGGTGCCCGACTTGCCAAGCTTTGGCGAGAGCCTGCTGTCACCAATCCAATCCACACGGACATGCAGGAGCGCATCAAGGCTGAGTCCAAGCAGCTGCTAAACAATATCGCAGCCTCCAAGTGCCCCAAGGGCAAGCTGGAACATCTCTCACCTGGAGGGGAAAGTGAAGAGCTCAAGTGCCAGAACACGGAGCTGGCGTCCACCAGGAGCCTGCTGCCCAAGCAGGTGGCACAGCTCAAGCAGAAAGTCCTCAGCCATGTCAACAGCTGCTACCCCAGCACTAGGTGCCCTGGTACTGAGCCCAAGCACAGGGCGCATCTGCGGCCAGCCTCCTCTTTAGGGGCGCACTTGCAGGGAGCAGGGATTGAGCTGCCAGGAGTTGGTATGGTGCGGCCCTGGTGACCCCCTCCAAGAGGGTGCCCAGGACTTGGAGAGGGCGCCTTGGACTTGACAAGCTGGATCCC